>NC_069505.1:387910574-388073074 GCF_027579735.1 Bombina bombina
ACTCTCTGTCTCTATACTACTAACTCCTTAAGGTGCTACACTGTCCCTGTTACCTACTCACCCACTCTGCACACATTCAGGGAGGGGTTTCTATAAGAAACACCACATTTTGACCCAACAGCCACTTTATCTACAGTGGAGGGTTATAATGGGAGTCACACATATATTGCAGCAATGAGGCTGAGCCAGTCAAGAATGCAGGACAGCTAACCGGCCAATTATCCCTAGTTAACTAACTGGTATTTATAGATCTCAATCCAGGACATTTTTAACTTAGGGAGGCTTCAAACAGTTTTCTTTCACCCCTATATCAGAGCAACATTAAACTTGTTGAACTGTTCATTTTCATCTGAGACAACAGACAGTAAAAGATGTTTCTTCTGTTATGTGTGATCAGTCCACGGGTCATCATTACTTCTGGGATATAACTCCTCCCCAACAGGAAATGCAAGAGGATTCACCCAGCAGAGCTGCATATAGCTCCTCCCCTCTACGTCACTCCCAGTCATTCTCTTGCACCCAACGACTAGATAGGATGTGTGAGAGGACTATGGTGATTATACTTAGTTTTTATAACTTCAATCAAAAGTTTGTTATTTTACAATAGCACCGGAGCGTGTTATTGCCTCTCTGGCAGAGTTTGAAGAAGAATCTACCAGAGTTTTTACTATGATTTTAACCGGAGTAGTTAAGATCATATTGCTGTTTCTCGGCCATCTGAGGGAGGTAAAAGCTTCAGATCAGGGGACAGCGGGCAGATGAATCTGCATTGAGGTATGTAGCAGTTTTTATTTTCTGAATGGAATTGATGAGAAAATCCTGCCATACCGTTATAATGACATGTATGTATACTCTACACTTGAGTATTCTGGGGATGCTATTTCACTGGAATTACTCTGTTAAAAGTACATTAAACCTTTGAATAGGTATTTATTATGTTAAATGTTTTTGCTGGAATGTAGAATCGTTTGCCTTTTCTGAGGTACTGAGTGAATAAATGTTTGGGCATTATTTTTCCACTTGGCAGTTGCTTGTTTTAAATTGTGACAGTTTCGTTTCTCTCTCACTGCTGTGTGTGAGGGGGAGGGGCCGTTTTTTGGCGCTCTTTGCTACGCATCAAAAATTTCCAGTCAGTTACTCTTGTATTTCCTGCATGATCCGGTTCATCTCTAACAGAACTCAGGGGTCTTCAAACTTCTTTGGAGGGAGGTAGATTCTCTCAGCAGAGCTGTGAGACTTATATATTGACTGTGATTAAAAAAACGTTGCTCTGTAATTTTTATGTTTCAAATTTAATTATTGTTACTTTACTAAGGGGAACAAACCTTTGCTAAAAGTTGTGTTGTTTTTAAGGATTGATGCTATAACTGTTTTTCAGTTCATTATTTCAACTGTCATTTAATCGTTTAGTGCTTCTTTGAGGCACAGTACGTTTTTGTTAAATAAGATTGTAACCAAGTTGCAAGTTTATTGCTAGTGTGTTAAACATGTCTGATTCAGAGGAAGATACCTGTGTCATTTGTTCCAATGCCAAGGTGGAGCCCAATAGAAATTTATGTACTAACTGTATTGATGCTACTTTAAATAAAAGCCAATCTGTACAAATTGAACAAATTTCACCAAACAGCGAGGGGAGAGTTATGCCGACTAACTCGCCTCACGTGTCAGTACCTGCATCTCCCGCCCGGGAGGTGCGTGATATTGTGGCGCCTAGTACATCTGGACAGCCATTACAGATAACATTACAAGATATGGCTACTGTTATGACTGAAGTTTTGGCTAAATTACCAGAACTAAGAGGCAAGCGTGATCACTCTGGGGTGAGAACAGAGTGCGCTGATAATACTAGGGCCATGTCTGATACTGCGTCACAGCTTGCAGAGCATGAGGACGGAGAGCTTCATTCTGTGGGTGACGGTTCTGATCCAAACAGATTGGATTCAGATATTTCAAATTTTAAATTTAAATTGGAGAACCTCCGTGTATTACTAGGGGAGGTTTTAGCGGCTCTTAATGATTGTAACACTGTTGCAATACCAGAGAAATTGTGTAGGTTGGATAAATACTTTGCGGTACCGGCGAGTACTGACGTTTTTCCTATACCTAAGAGACTAACTGAAATTGTTACTAAGGAGTGGGATAGACCCGGTGTGCCGTTCTCACCCCCTCCAATATTTAGAAAGATGTTTCCAATAGACGCCACCACACGGGACTTATGGCAAACGGTCCCTAAGGTGGAGGGAGCAGTTTCTACTTTAGCTAAGCGTACCACTATCCCGGTGGAGGATAGCTGTGCTTTTTCAGATCCAATGGATAAAAAATTAGAGGGTTACCTTAAGAAAATGTTTGTTCAACAAGGTTTTATATTGCAACCCCTTGCATGCATCGCGCCGATTACGGCTGCGGCAGCATTTTGGATTGAGTCTCTGGAAGAGAACCTTAGTTCAGCTACGCTGGACGACATTACGGACAGGCTTAGAGTCCTTAAACTAGCTAATTCATTCATTTCGGAGGCCGTAGTACATTTAACCAAACTTACGGCTAAGAACTCAGGATTCGCCATTCAGGCACGTAGGGCGCTGTGGCTAAAATCCTGGTCAGCTGATGTAACTTCTAAGTCCAAATTACTTAATATACCTTTCAAGGGGCAAACTTTATTTGGGCCCGGTTTGAAAGAAATTATCGCTGACATTACAGGAGGTAAGGGCCACGCCCTGCCTCAAGACAAAGCCAAGGCTAAGGCTAGACAGTCTAATTTTCGTTCCTTTCGGAATTTCAAAGCAGGAGCAGCACCAACTTCCACTGCACCAAAACAGGAAGGAGCTGTTGCTCGTTACAGACAAGGCTGGAAACCTAACCAGTCCTGGAACAAGGGCAAGCAGACCAGGAAACCTGCTGCTGCCCCAAAGACAGCATGAACCGAGGGCCCCCGATCCGGGACCGGATCTAGTGGGGGGCAGACTCTCTCTCTTCGCCCAGGCTTGGGCAAGAGATATTCAGGATCCCTGGGCGCTAGAGATCATATCTCAGGGATACCTCCTAGACTTCAAATTCTCTCCCCCAAGAGGGAGATTTCATCTGTCAAGGTTGTCAACAAACCAGATAAAGAAAGAAGCGTTTCTACGCTGTGTACAAGATCTGTTATTAATGGGAGTGATCCATCCGGTTCCGCGGTCGGAACAAGGACAAGGGTTTTACTCAAACCTGTTTGTGGTTCCCAAAAAAGAGGGAACTTTCAGGCCAATCTTGGATTTAAAGATCCTAAACAAATTCCTAAGAGTTCCATCGTTCAAAATGGAAACTATTCGGACAATCTTACCCATGATCCAAAAGGGTCAGTACATGACCACAGTGGACTTAAAGGATGCTTACCTTCACATACCGATTCACAAAGATCATTACCGGTATCTAAGGTTTGCCTTCTTAGACAGGCATTACCAGTTTGTAGCTCTTCCATTCGGATTGGCTACGGCTCCAAGAATCTTCACAAAGGTTCTGGGTGCCCTTCTGGCGGTACTAAGACCGCGAGGAATTTCGGTAGCTCCGTACCTAGACGACATTCTGATACAAGCTTCAAGCTTTCAAACTGCCAAGTCTCATACAGAGTTAGTTCTGGCATTTCTAAGGTCGCATGGATGGAAAGTGAACGAAAAGAAAAGTTCTCTCTTTCCTCTCACAAGAGTTCCATTCTTGGGGACTCTTATAGATTCTGTAGAAATGAAGATTTATCTGACAGAAGACAGATTAACAAAGCTTCTAAATGCATGCCGTGTCCTTCATTCCATTCAACTCCCGTCAGTAGCTCAATGCATGGAGGTGATCGGCTTAATGGTAGCAGCAATGGACATAGTACCCTTTGCACGTCTACATCTCAGACCGCTGCAATTGTGCATGCTGAGTCAGTGGAATGGGGATTACTCAGACTTGTCCCCTACTCTGAATCTGGATCAAGAGACCAGAAACTCTCTTCTATGGTGGCTTTCTCGGCCACATCTGTCCAGGGGGATGCCATTCAGCAGGCCGGACTGGACAATTGTAAGAACAGACGCCAGCCTACTAGGTTGGGGCGCTGTCTGGAATTCTCTGAAGGCTCAGGGACAATGGAATCAGGAGGAAAGTCTCCTGCCAATAAACATTCTGGAATTGAGAGCAGTTCTCAATGCCCTTCTGGCTTGGCCCCAGTTAAAAACTCGGGGGTTCATCAGGTTTCAGTCGGACAACATCACGACTGTAGCTTACATCAACCATCAAGGAGGGACAAGAAGCTCCCTAGCAATGATGGAAGTATCAAACATAATTCGCTGGGCAGAGTCTCACTCTTGCCACCTGTCAGCAATCCACATCCCGGGAGTGGAGAACTGGGAGGCGGATTTCTTGAGTCGCCAGACTTTTCATCCGGGGGAGTGGGAACTTCATCCGGAGGTCTTTGCCCAAATACTTCGACGTTGGGGCAAACCAGAGATAGATCTCATGGCGTCTCGCCAGAACGCCAAACTTCCTCGCTACGGGTCCAGATCCAGGGATCCGGGAGCGGTTCTGATAGATGCTTTGACAGCACCTTGGAACTTCGGGATGGCTTATGTGTTTCCACCCTTCCCGCTGCTTCCTCGATTGATTGCCAAAATCAAACAGGAGAGAGCATCAGTGATTCTAATAGCGCCTGCATGGCCACGCAGGACTTGGTATGCAGATCTAGTGGACATGTCATCCTGTCCGCCTTGGTCTCTACCTCTAAGACAGGACCTTCTGATACAGGGTCCATTCAAACATCAAAATCTAACTTCTCTGAAGCTGACTGCTTGGAAATTGAACGCTTGATTTTATCAAAACGTGGTTTTTCTGAGTCGGTTATTGATACCCTGATACAGGTTAGGAAGCCTGTTACCAGAAGGATTTACCACAAGATATGGCGTAAATACCTATACTGGTGCGAATCCAAAGGTTACTCCTGGAGTAAGGTTAGGATTCCTAGGATATTGTCCTTTCTACAAGAAGGTTTAGAAAAGGGTTTATCGGCTAGCTCATTAAAGGGACAGATCTCAGCTCTGTCCATCTTGTTACACAGGCGTCTGTCAGAAAATCCAGACGTCCAGGCCTTTTGTCAGGCTTTAGCTAGGATCAAGCCTGTGTTTAAAACTGTTGCTCCGCCATGGAGTTTAAACCTTGTTCTTAACGTTCTACAAGGAGTTCCGTTTGAACCCCTTCATTCCATTGATATAAAGTTGTTATCTTGGAAAGTGTTATTTTTAATGGCTATTTCTTCGGCTCGGAGAGTCTCTGAGTTATCAGCTTTACATTGTGATTCTCCTTATTTGATTTTTCATTCAGATAAGGTAGTTCTGCGTACAAAACCTGGGTTCTTACCTAAGGTAGTCACTAACAGGAACATCAATCAAGAGATCGTGGTGCCTTCCCTGTGCCCGAATCCTTCTTCAAAGAAGGAACGTCTTCTACACAATCTGGATGTAGTTCGTGCCCTCAAGTTCTACTTGCAGGCAACTAAGGATTTTCGACAAACGTCTTCCCTGTTTGTCGTGTACTCTGGTCAGAGGAGAGGTCATAAGGCTTCGGCTACCTCTCTCTCCTTCTGGCTTCGTAGCATAATTCGTTTAGCCTATGAGACTGCTGGACAGCAGCCTCCTGAAAGAATTACAGCTCATTCTACTAGAGCTGTGGCTTCCACTTGGGCCTTTAAGAATGAGGCCTCTGTTGAACAGATTTCCAAGGCTGCAACTTGGTCTTCGCTTCATACTTTTTCCAAATTTTACAAATTTGACACTTTTGCTTCTTCGGAGGCTATTTTTGGGAGAAAGGTTCTTCAGGCAGTGGTTCCTTCTGTATAATGAGCCTGCCTATCCCTCCCGTCATCCGTGTACTTTTGCTTTGGTATTGGTATCCCAGAAGTAATGATGACCCGTGGACTGATCACACATAACAGAAGAAAACATAATTTATGCTTACCTGATAAATTCCTTTCTTCTGTTGTGTGATCAGTCCACGGCCCGCCCTGTTTTTTAAGGCAGGTAAATATCTTTTAAATTATACTCCAGTCACCACTTCACCCTTGGTTTCTCCTTTCTCGTTGATTCTTGGTCGAATGACTGGGAGTGACGTAGAGGGGAGGAGCTATATGCAGCTCTGCTGGGTGAATCCTCTTGCATTTCCTGTTGGGGAGGAGTTATATCCCAGAAGTAATGATGACCCGTGGACTGATCACACAACAGAAGAAAGGAATTTATCAGGTAAGCATAAATTATGTTTTTGTGATCCAGAAGTTTAAATATTATATCTCCCAGCATGCCTTTCTCCAGAACTGCCAACTAATTTGCATAGTCGGTAAAGTCAGACAAAGTTACATTACAGCAAGTGAATAGTAATATGTTACAGTGGTTTTCCATGTATCTGCAATTGCAGTGTAAAAATATTGTCTTGTTTCATGAGAAGACATAGGAACAGCAATGATTTAAGACTAAACAGACTAAGAATGGAAAAAAGGCAATTGTTTCAAACAATAATAGATCTTACTTCTAATTAAGAGGCTTAATCTTTATAAAATAGATTTTATTTCTGGTAGTGTATTATTTTGCTTGGGGGGGGGGGTGATCATAAAGTTGCTGAGATATAAAGGTTTACATTTGAAATAAAAAGCCACATAAACAAAACCATCTGTACAGATGTGTAATTAGGCCATGTGAGAACAGACCTGCCATGTTTGTTTAGGGAAATGCCCTTTTATACCATTTCTATAAGAGATTATTATCTTGTTACTTCTTTAACATACCATATTCATCACAGTCACATTTATTTAGCCTTGTACTAATGAGTTTGTATACAGGGCATGTACCTTTATCCAAGGGCCCCATCACCAGAATAGCTGTCTGTCACCCCTCATCTAATAATAGATCTTCTAGTTAAGGGGCTTTTCAAGTGTTTTGCCTTTTCTGTTGATGTGCTGCCCTAGGCACTGGTAATATATTGAGACTTTCCATGTATTGTTTTTTTTCTGTAGTTATACAGCTCTAGGCACTAGTAATTTGTTCAGACGTTGTAGGTTATTGGTGTTTAAGGCACTGGTAATATTTTTGTGGAACTTCAGCCAATGTGCCAGATGAAGAAATAACAGAGACCAGACCAAATATCCAAACAATGGCTAACCCTTCACAGGCTGATCTCTAATTCACTGCTAGCAGAACTTCCCTTACAGACAAAGGGAAAGTGAAGCTCTTGCTAAGTGTAACAGCTAATATAATCGGAACATTCCTAGATAGGAGAAATAGATCTGATAAGTCATTATTAATCACACCACCCAGCTCCTCCAATAGCAGGTGCAATGGGAAGGGGAGCAAACAATCACAATAACGCTAGTGTCATTATTGGCACCTCACTTGTAATCCTGCTCTTATTTGCACATTTCTTTCATGTTGGTTGAGTTGTTAGGCAAAATACAGACAAAGAAGAGTTTTATTTCTCTTAGAAAAACTAAGTCTTGTTTGTTACATTTCATGTGAGTTACCTGCAGACAAGACTATGTGACATTACAAATATTATTTAAAGATAAATGAGGTTTCTACCAGTATAAATTAGACTTGTGCGAGGCAGAAAAATTAGTTTTGGATGTTTTAGAATTTCGTTTTAGGATCGATTCAAATTCGGATACATTCAAATTCATTTGTTTCTGATTCATTCGGATTAAAATAAATTTGGATGTATTTGGTTCAGATTCGATTTATAAATTCGGAAGTTCGGTATGTGTTAGGTTGGATGTGCTGTGTATTAGATTAGTAGTATGTACTGTAATATTAGGTGAAACTCATAGCAGAGTGATATAACCTAATATACTGTAAACTACTAGTGTAATCGTGGTTAGTCCATGGCCATCCGAATGTAACAAATAAATCCAAACTAATTTGAATTTATTATTTATTTGAATTTTTATTTATTTGAATTTTATTGTTTATTTATTTATTTATTGGGATCTTTCTAACGCTGGTATTTAGAGTCGTGGCTGAAGTGAGTGTTAGAAATCTAACGACAAAACTCCAGCCGCAGAAAAAAAACAGGAGTTAAGAGCTTTATGGGCTAACGCCGGTTTAAAAAGCTCTTAACTACTGTGCTCTAAAGTACACTAACACCCATAAACTACCTATGTACCCCTAAACCGAGGCCCCCCCACATCGCCGCCACTCTATTAATTTTTTTTAACCCCTAATCTGCCGACCGCACACCGCCGCCACCTACGTTATCCCTATGTACCCCTAATCTGCTGCCCCTAATACCGCCGACACCTACATAATATTTATTAACCCCTAATCTGCCGCCCCCGCTATCGCTGACATCTGCATATTTTTTTAACCCCTAATCTGCCGCTCCGTACACCGCCGCAACCTACATTATACCTATGTACCCCTAATCTGCCGCCCCTAACACAGCTGACCCCTATATTATATTTATTAACCCCTAATCTGCCGCCCCCAACGTCGCCTCCACCTACCTACAATTATTAACCCCTAATCTGCCGACCGGACCACACCGCTACTATAATAAATGTATTAATCCCTAAAGCTAAGCTCTAATGCGAGCTCAATCTGATTGGCTGATCGGATCAGCCAATCGGATTGAACTTGAATCTGATTGGCTGATTTCATCAGCCAATCAGAATTTTCCTACCTTAATTCCGATTGGCTGATAGAATCCTATCAGCCAATCGGAATTCGAGGGACGCCATCTTGGATGACGTCCCTTAAAGGAACCGTCATTTGTCGGGAAGTCGTCGGTGAAGATGGATGTTCCGTGTCGGCGGGATGAACTACATGGATGTAAGGATCATAAATGTGCAAAAAACTCCTTTCAATATGTATCTTAAAACTAAGTGAGCTGTATTGTAATAACATAGATATATAGAGATTATGATTGGTTTTGTTTACCTATTAATGAGTTAGGTATCCCAAAGTGATATTTAGTTTTAGCCACTCTGCAGGTAGTGAGTATATCTAGATAAAACATACCATAACCTAATGTGGCAGTGTGTTAGGTAAAGTAAGCATGGAAATGATAATGTCAGAGGTGATATGAAATATAATATAACAACAAAAATACCAGCTATTGAAGCTAAGTGGGTCCGAAGAAGAACTGAAAAGTTTGGACTGAGAATCAAATGAAAAACATAGTTTGTGCAATCAAACCTGATCCGAAGTGGAAGAGAAGCCGGTGAGCTGCAGCGGCGTGAGCGTGGCTTAGAGGCTGTGAGTCACTGAGAGGCAGAGTGGAGATGTGGGCGGTAGCTGATGACGTATCGGCTGATACGTCAGTGCAGTATAGCAGAAGTCCTCGGAGCGCTCCGGTAGATGGTAAGTAAGCCACAGCAGTGGGGTACAAAGCAGGATGCAATGCGGTCTGATCGAAGGTCAGGTTAAGATAGGGAGACCTGAGATCCATGTGGCAGGTAGCTTAAAGCAGTGCTAATGATGAGTACAACTCAATTAACCAGCAAAGGTAGCTGGGAGATCAGTGTTTAAATAGGCAAAATGAGCAGGAGGGAGGATCCAAACTCAGGCACAGGGAGTTAACCCTTACAGAGCCCCCCACTTAAAGAACCACAGCGAGGTTCAGGGTTTAGGACGATCAGGATTACGTCTATGGAATAAGGAGACCAACCTCGGAGCAGAGAGATTGGATGCAGGTTCCCAAGAATCGTCCTGATGCCCAAAACCTTTCCAATGCACGAGATAAAAGAGTTCCCCACGTCTGAAGCGAGAGTCCAAAATACTATGAACTTCATATTGATCATCAGGAGGCACAGCATCAGCTGGGTGCAGCGGAGCCGTATCGGCAGGCGGGTGATCGCAAAGTTTAACCAAAGAGACGTGGAAAGTCGGATGGATCTTAAACGATGATGGAAGCTGCAAAGTAACAGTAACTGGACTGGGAACGTGTAGGATGTGGTAGGGTCCAATGAACAACTTGCCCAATTTTTTACATGGATATGGTATTCTCAAATTCTTCGTGGACAACCAAACAAATTGTCCAACGGCGTAATATGGGCTAGCTCGGTGTCGTAGATCGTAGTATCGTCGTTGAGATGCTTGAGCTTGGAGTATGTTGTCATGTACAATAGAAAGAGTGGTAGCGATGTCGTTCACTAAATCATTCACCTGAGGACAGGGAGTTTCCACCCTGGGTAGTAGCGAGAACGGAGGATGGAGTCCATAATTCAGGTAGAAGGGACTGAAACCAGTGGTAGAGCTTTGGTGGTTATTATAGGCAAACTCTGCTAAAGGTAGATATGTAGCCCAAGAATCCTGTTGGTGTGAGCAGTAGCACCGCAAGTACTGCTCTAGCCACTGATTAACCCTTTCCGTCTGTCCATTCGTCTGGGGATGGTAGGAAGTGCTCAGTTTGCGTTCGATGTGAAGAGCCTCGCAAAGACTTTTCCAGAATTTGGACGTGAATTGAGATCCTCGATCACTTAAAAAAGCCTTAGGTATGCCATGAAGACGAATGACATTCTGGATGATTAAATCACAAGTCTGTTTTGAAGTGGGCACCGATGCAACGGGGACGAAATGTGCCATCTTAGAGAGAACATCGACAACTACAAGGATTACAGAGTACCCATTAGACACTGGAAGGTCTACAATAAAATCCATTGAAACCACTTCCCAAGACCTGTGTGGTACAGGTAAGGATTGAAGTAGTCCCATTGGGAGTTGTTTAGAATGTTTAGAGGTGGCACAAGTTGTACATTGAGCTAAAAATTCTTTCAAGTCAGAGATCATAGTAGGCCACCAATAGGATCTCTTAAGTAATTCACTAGATTTTGCTTTACCCATGTGTCCAGCTAAAGGAAAGTTATGTACGGACCTAAGAATATCTGTACGAAGGGTAGAAGTTACATATAATTTACCTTCCTTATATAGTAAGCCTTCCGAACCTCTGATGAGGACAGGTATGGGTAATGATGTATCACACTTCATGGCATCACTGAATATTTGATTTGAATCAGTGAGTAAGCCCAGGATACAGTGTTTAGGAATAATCGTAGAAGGCAGATTCTCAGTAGGTGTCTTTTGTCCTTGCCTAGAAAGAGCATCAGCCTTACCATTTTTAGTACCAGGTCTATAGGTGATGACATACTGGAATCGTGAGAAATACAAACTCCAGCGGAGTTGTCTGGAGGACAGAGTACGGTTGGTTTGTAGGTACTGGAGGTTTTTGTGATCCGTATATATAACTGTGGGATGAGTAGACCCTTCCAATAAATGCCTCCATTGATCGAAGGAGCATTTGATTGCAAGTAATTCTTTTTCTCCGACGGGATAGTTTAATTCAGCTGGTTGCATTAACCTTGAAAAATAGGCCACTGGATGGAGAGGTTCTTTGAATGACTTCCTCTGTGAAAGAACGGCTGCGATGGCAAAATCTGAAGCATCAACCTCCAATATGAATTGTTTATCCTTATCTGGGTATTGTAGAATAGGAGCAGTGGTAAATTTAGATTTCAGCAAATCGAAGACAGATTGTGTCTGTGTGGTCCAATTGAATGGATGATCCAACTTGGTGAGTTCAGTTAAGGGCTTGGTTATAGCAGCAAAACCTGGTATGAATTTTCGGTAAAAATTAGAGAATCCTAGAAAGTGTTGTACATCTTTCCTATTATGGGGGGTTGGCCAATCGAGGATTGCTTGAATTTTGTCATTCTGCATCTTAATACCAGATGGGGATATCTGATACCCTAAGAAAGAGATTTCGGTAGACTCGAATGTACACTTTTCGAGTTTAGCGTATAAATTGTTTTCTCGTAATTGTAAGGATTCCACTCCTGGTTTTCCTTCTTTTTCTACAGCTCACCTTCCACCTCTATTTAAGTCATGTCTCCGCCCCAAACAAGTGCTTAGTTATTAAGTTCATGTCAGCTAAGCTCTATGCATCCAATTCCTATCCTGTGTATAAATTCATGAATTGAAGATATATGCTATTACAAGTTATTGGATTTACAATTACCAGCAGGAACTGCTCCTATAAACAACTTTTCCAGTGAACGGAATTAATTCATCTAAGTTACTTATTGTTTGCTCTGCATCCAACACAAGCTTTTACACTGAGGATTGGATCTGTTTCATCAGACACCTGCAAGCTGGACAAACCGGGACTTTCAAGGAGTAACCGCAAGTAAAATAAAATCTTAAGTTGCTTTCACAAAGTTAACTGTTCTATTTACTGCACTTACTAGCATATCGCTACTTTTGTTTCAATATATCATTTGTATCAAGCCGATTTCACTGTAACGCTACGGACCAGCTCTGACGTAATCAGCTGGGGAACTCCTGTGTACCTGACACGCCCCTGTCAGCAGCTGCATGTTTCTGTGTTCTCTCTCACTACATAGCAGACGGATACTATTACAAACAGCCTTTACAGTGGCTAGACCACATTTCACTCGCTCACTATCTGAACTTAAGTCTCAATACTGAAATTCACTGATTATCATTTCTGAATTCTAATTCAAAGTTATTGAACTACCTTTGCAGTTATAGATTGGAATATTGCTACACATTAATAGAACCTTATTACTATAACTATATTCTCAGTCTTCAATTCATCATAAATTAAAACTCACTCTAAATCATCACAGCCTATGCTGAAATAATAGTCTGTATTTTAGAGTGAAACATTCATACTTTTACGGCAGTTGAGATCCAACATTAATAAGCACATTACAGAATAACTAAGCCATTATTATGGATCCAGCCGAGCTCCCACAAATTGTCTTTAACCTGTCACAAAGGGTAGACCAACTCAGCCAGGGTCTAAGAGAATTACAATTGGAGAATGAGACTTTGAGAAACGTTATAAAAGATTCCATCAATCCTAAGCTACCAGCCCAAGAAACCTCTCCTGAACCCTTTGTTGCTCCTCCAGAATGTTTTCAAGGAGACAGAAATCAATACCGCCACTTTAAGAATGCTTGCCTTCTTAATTTTTCTCTCAAGCCTAGGACTTATCCAAAAGATATGGGTTGTATGAATACCTAGTTATGCCTTTCGGACTCACCAATGCACCAGCAACCTTCCAATTCTTTATAAATGACATTTTTCATGATTTACTCGATATTTGTGTCATAGTTTATCTAGATGACATTTTAATTTATTCCTCCAATACTACTGACCACATCAAACACGTTAGTTGGGTTTTATCTCGTCTCCAGGTTCACCGACTCTATGCCAAACTGGAAAAATGAATTTTTCATACTACAACGATTGATTTCCTGGGTTATTCCATCAGCCCTGAAGGCATTCAAATGCAAGAGGGAAAAGTTGAGGCAGTAAAATCATGGCCAACTCCTATGAACAGAAAGGATCTACAAAAATTCCTCGGATTCAGTAATTATTACAGGAAATTCATCCGAAATTTCTCAAGGATTTCGAAACCTCTTACCAAACTTACTAGCTCCAATTGCGTGTTCCGATGGTCGAAAGAAGCAGCTGATGCTTTCAGTTTCGTCAAGGAGTCTTTTTCTTCAGCTCCTATTTTAAAGTATCCTGACCCCGACCTGCAATATATATTGGAAGTGGATTCTTCGGACTATGCACTCGGTGCAGTCTTATCACAACGTAAGACACTCAAATAACCTCTATTCCCTATCGGCTTCTTCTCAAAAATTATGTCCTCTGCAGAAATGAATTACTCCATAGGGGATAAAGAATTACTGGCCATCAAAAGAGCTTTGGAATTTTGGAGACATCTCCTGGAAAGTACATCTCATCCCATCATAATATATACAGACCATCGTAATCTTGAATTTCTACAGAACAACAAAACCTTATCTGGAAGACAGGTTAGATGGAGCCTCTTCTTCAGTCGTTTTGACTTCCAGATTTTGTATAGACCTGGATCGAAAAATGGAAAGGCAGATGCCCTCTCCCGCAGAGATCCTAGACCTATTCCAGAATATACACCTAGTTGTATCCTCCCACCTACTAAATTTCTCGCTTCACTATCTATATCAGTTCCAGATTATGAAGCCGCCTTAGGTTTGGAAAAACAAACACTTCTGAACTCCCTAATTAAGAAAGATGGGTTATATTTTCATGGTTCTCAGATTTACGTACCTGAACCACTCAGAGCACAAATAATTAAAGAACACCATGATCCTCCCTTACTTGGTCATGTAGGTATCAGACGCACTAAGGAATTAGTAAGCAGAACTTACTGGTGGCCATCCATGGAAAATTCTATCAAGCTTTATATTCAGCAGTGTAATACTTGCTCTGTATCCAAACCCGAGAGAAGACCTCCGTACGGACTCCTCATGCCTTTGGACATACCCACTTCACCCTGGGCTCACATTGGTATGGATTTTATAGTAGAACTACCACCAAGCTCTGGTTTCACCACCATTTTAGTCGTTACTGACCACTTTACTAAAATGGCACATTTCATTGCTTACCACAAGTTACCTACTTCCTCAGAAACTGCACATTTGTTTCTAAACAACGTTGTAAGGCATCATGGTTTACCGACTGTTTTGTTCACAGACAGAGGTAGCCAATTTACCTCAAGGTTTTGGAAAACACTCACTACAACTCTGCAAATTGAACAACGGCTCAGTACTGCCTTCCACCCGCAAACGAACGGACAAACTGAAAGATTGAACCAATGGCTTGAGCAATACTTACGTTGTTACTGTTCATACCATCAACATAAATGGTCATCTTTTCTTGCTATGGCAGAATTTTCCTACAATAACACTATCAACAGTACCACCAATTACTCTCCATTCTTTGCTAACTACGGTTTCAATCCTAGATTCAATTTTCAGCACTCCTCTTCTGAAAATACACCATCTGTTGACGAATTATTACAACGCCTATCAGAAAACTTCCATCATTTATGTACGAACATACAGCATGCACAAGCATCTCAGAAAAAGTATTATGACTTACGACGAAGAGTTCCTCCAAAGTATAAAATAGGGGACTTTGTATGGTTGTCAACAAAAAATATCAAGTTACATCTTCCCAAGAAGAAATTGGCTAGTCTATTCATAGGCCCATTCAAGATCACTCACATAGTAAATGAGAATGCAGTTACCTTGGATCTGCCTGATACTTTGGTAATACACCCTACCTTCCATGTCTCTTTACTTAAGCCTTATACAGGTCAACACCCTCCTACACCTTTTCTTCCTCCTGATCCGGTATGCCTGGACGCAAACATGTATGAAGTTCAGGATCTCCTGGATTCAAGATATTGTAATGGTGAACTTCAGTATCTTGTAAGATGGAAGGGGTTTTCATCTGACGAAGACTCCTGGGAACCTCATACCCATATTGATGCTACTAGGCTTGTTGCACGTTTCCATAGACGTTTTCCACACAGACCTAAACATCCAGCCGTGGTCGGCTTGCTTGAGGGGGGGGACGTGTAAGGATTCCACTCCTGGTTTTCCTTCTTTTTCTACAGCTCACCTTCCACCTCTATTTAAGTCATGTCTCCGCCCCAAACAAGTGCTTAGTTATTAAGTTCATGTCAGCTAAGCTCTATGCATCCAATTCCTATCCTGTGTATAAATTCATGAATTGAAGATATATGCTATTACAAGTTATTGGATTTACAATTACCAGCAGGAACTGCTCCTATAAACAACTTTTCCAGTGAACGGAATTAATTCATCTAAGTTACTTATTGTTTGCTCTGCATCCAACACAAGCTTTTACACTGAGGATTGGATCTGTTTCATCAGACACCTGCAAGCTGGACAAACCGGGACTTTCAAGGAGTAACCGCAAGTAAAATAAAATCTGAAGTTGCTTTCACAAAGTTAACTGTTCTATTTACTGCACTTACTAGCATATCGCTACTTTTGTTTCAATATATCATTTGTATCAAGCCGGTTTCACTGTAACGCTACGGACCAGCTCTGACGTAATCAGCTGGGGAACTCCTGTGTACCTGACACGCCCCTGTCAGCAGCTGCATGTTTCTGTGTTCTCTCTCACTACATAGCAGACGGATACTATTACAAACAGCCTTTACAGTGGCTAGACCACATTTCACTCGCTCACTATCTGAACTTAAGTCTCAATACTGAAATTCACTGATTATCATTTCTGAATTCTAATTCAAAGTTATTGAACTACCTTTGCAGTTATAGATTGGAATATTGCTACACATTAATAGTACCTTATTACTATAACTATATTCTCAGTCTTCAATTCATCATAAATTAAAACTCACTCTAAATCATCACAGCCTATGCTGAAATTATAGTCTGTATTTTAGAGTGAAACATTCATACTTTTACGGCAGTTGAGATCCAACATTAATAAGCACATTACAGTAATCTAGATAAGACTTCTTTTAAATGTAGTCTATGTTGTTCAAGATTTTGGGAAAAAATTAGTATGTCGTAAAGATAAACGACAATGTAAACGTCCAGCACATCCCTGAATAGGTCATTGATCAGGCACTGAAATGTAGCTGGAGCGTTACAGAGACCGAATGGCATCACTGTATACTCAAATAACCCATAACGGGTTCTGAATGCAGTGAGCCACTCATCTCCAGCCCTCATTCGTATCAGATTGTAGGCACCACGGAGATCTAACTTAGTGAAGACCGTGGCACCTCGTAATCTTTCTATTAACTCTGGGATAAGTGGTAGAGGGTATTTATTTTTTCGAGTACGCTTATTGAGCTCTCTGTAGTCAATGATGGGTCTCAAGGAGCCATCCTTATTTGTTACAAAAAATATACCTGCCCCCGCAGGGGAGGTACTGGGTCTTATGAAACCCTTTTTTAAGTTGTCATCAATGTAATTTTTTAGGTGTTCCAATTCAGGCTTTGAGAGAGGGTATATATGCCCAAAAGGAATGCTAACACCTGGGAGTAAATCAATCGGGCAGTCATATGCCCTATGGGGAGGTAAGGTTTCTGCGTCTTTTTTGTTAAAAACGTCAGAAAATTCAGCGTACTGAGGTGGCAAAATAGAGTCATCTATGTGCAAGATATTTAAATCATTATTGGTTTTGGATGCAATTTGATTATTAGGAAATGTGAGACTGCAGTCAGCCCAGTTTATGTAAGGTTTATGTGTGCATAACCAATCAATACCAAGTATTATATTGAACATAGGTGAGGAGATCACATCAAAAGACAAAGCATCAGAAACCTGAGGATTAAAAATTACCTGTAGGGGGATGGTGTGATGAACTACAGGACCAGACGAGAGTAAAGTGCCATCAATAACCTTGACAGAGACTGGGGTATGCTTATTCACAACTGGAATTTTATTTTTAATCACAAAATCTAGATCAACAAAGTTTCTACACGCACCAGTATCCACAATAGCTTCAGTGGTGATCTTGTGCTGATCCCACTGCAAAATAAGAGGAATTGTTATGTAAGTAGTATTACTAGATTTAGTTAGAAGGCTAACTGAGGAATCCAATGTCTTACCCTTCTTATTCTTCAATAGAACTGGACAGTCCTTAACATCATGGGTAGGACAGGCACAGTACATGCATAAATTTAATTGCTTCCTTCTGGACTTTTCTTGAGTGGTCAAGGGCCCTTTAAGGATTCCTATGTCCATAGGTTGGGGTGCGTCTCTTGGTTGATAAGAGGTGGTAGGGAGATAACTTTTGGAATAATTAGCCCGTTCAGTTCGCCTTTCCCTGAGGCGCCTGTCTATACTAATGGTCAAGGCGAAAAAATCTTCTAAGGAAGCAGGAATTCCAATGCGTGACAGTTCGTCCTTGATCTCTTCAGAAAGACCTAGTCTAAACTGAGTCTTGAGGGAAACCTCATTCCATTCTGAGTCTCTGGCATATATTTTGAATTGTGTAATGTAAGTTTCTACTTGATTCTTTTTCTGCTTGAGTGACCGCAAGGCATTTTCTGCAGAAACCTGCCTATAGGGGTCATCATACAATGCTGACATTTGTGTAAAAAAGGCAGTAAGGGAACCCAAAATGGGATCTTCAGACTCATAGAATGTATCTGCCCAGGCCCTAGCCTCCCCCCGGAGGTAAGAAATCACCGTAAGAACTCTAGATCTTTCTGATGGGTAGGTTCTGGGTTTCATTTCAAACATTAACACACAGGAGTTTTTAAATTCCCTGAATTGGGAACGTTCTCCAGAGAATTTTTCTGGGGGAGAGACTAGGGGCTCAGGGTGAATTTCTGCAGTTGAAGGTTTAGGAGCGAGTACTTCCCTTAAGCAGGCTTTTAGAGCCTGATTTTCAACCTGCAGTTCGTGGAAGGAATTGGATAGAGTGTCCATCCTATCAGACAATGTTTGTATCCTATTACATATCGTTTCTTGATCCATAATCCTAGTTTATTCAGGAAAATCTATAGGAACAAAATAAAGTTTCAACTCTAGTTCCTATTACTCTTTTGGCTGGTTAATTCTGTAAGGATCATAAATGTGCAAAAAACTCCTTTCAATATGTATCTTAAAACTAAGTGAGCTGTATTGTAATAACATAGATATATAGAGATTATGATTGGTTTTGTTTCACCTGGTTTACCTATTAATGAGTTAGGTATCCCAAAGTGATATTTAGTTTTAGCCACTCTGCAGGTAGTGAGTATATCTAGATAAAACATACCATAACCTAATGTGGCAGTGTGTTAGGTAAAGTAAGCATGGAAATGATAATGTCAGAGGTGATATGAAATATAATATAACAACAAAAATACCAGCTATTGAAGCTAAGTGGGTCCGAAGAAGAACTGAAAAGTTTGGACTGAGAATCAAATGAAAAACATAGTTTGTGCAATCAAACCTGATCCGAAGTGAAAGAGAAGCCAGTGAGCTGCAGTGGCGTGAGCGTGGCTTAGAGGCTGTGAGTCACTGAGAGGCAGAGTGGAGATGCGGGCGGTAGCTGATGACGTATCGGCTGATACGTCAGTGCAGTATAGCAGAAGTCCTTGGAGCGCTCCGGTAGATGGTAAGTAAGCCACAGCAGTGGGGTACAAGGCAGGATGCAATGCGGTCTGATCGAAGGTCAGGTTAAGATAGGGAGACCTCAGATCCGTGTGGCAGGTAGCTTAGAGCAGTGCTAATGATGAGTACAACTCAATTAACCAGCAAAGGTAGCTGGGAGATCAGTGTTTAAATAGGCAAAATGAGCAGGAGGGAGGATCCAAACTCAGGCACAGGGAGTTAACCCTTACAATGGATCCAGAAGAAAGAAGATTGAAGATGCCGCTTGATAGAAGACTTCAGTCGGATCATGGACCTCTTCAGCTCCCGCTTGGATGAAGACTTTAGCCGGATCATGGACATCTTCAGCCCCCCGCTTGGGCTTGGATCAAGACATTGGAGGCTCTTCTGGATCGATCGGTGAACCCGGCGTGGTGAAGACAAGGTAGGGAGATCTTCAGGGGCTTAGTGTTAGGTTTATTTAAGGGGGGTTTGGGTTAGATTAGGGGTATGTGGGTGGTGGGTTGTAATGTTGGGGGGGGTATTGTATGGTTTTTTTTTTACAGGCAAAAGAGCTGAATTCTTTGGGGCATGCCCCGCAAAGGGCCCTTTTCAGGGCTGGTAAGGTAAAAGAGCTTTTCTATTTTAATTTTAGAAAAGGGTAGGGCATTTTTTTATTTTGGGGGTCTTTGTTATTTTATTAGGGGGCTTAGAGTAGGTGTAATTAGTTTAACATTGTTGTAATATTTTTCTAATGTTTGTAAATATTTTTTTATTTTTTGTAACTTAGTTCTTTTTTATTTTTTGTACTTTAGTTAGTTTATTTCATTGTATTTATTTGTAGGTATTGTATTGTATTTAATTAATTTATTGATAGTGTAGTGTTAGGTTTCATTGTAGATAATTGTAGGTAGTTTATTTAATTTATTTATTGATAGTGTAGTGTTAGGTTTAATTGTAACTTGTAATTATTTTAAGTAGGTAGCTATTAAATAGTTATTAACTATTTAATAGCTATTGTAACTGGTTAAAATAAATACAAAGTTGCCTGTAAAATAAATATTAATCCTAAAATAGCTACAATATAATTATAATTTATATTGTAGCTATATTAGGATTTATTTTACAGGTAAGTATTTAGCTTTAAATAGGAATAATTTATTTAATAAGAGTTAATTTATTTCGTTAGATTTAAATTATATTTAACTTAGGGGGGTGTTAGGGTTAGACTTAGCTTTAGGGGTTAATACATTTATTAGAGTAGCGGTGCGATCCGGTCGGCAGATTAGGGGTTAATAATTGTAGGTAGGTGGAGGCGACGTTGGGGGCGGCAGGTTAGGGGTTAATAAATATAATATAGGGGTCTGCGGTGTTAGGGGCAGCAGATTAGGGGTACATAGGGATAACGTAGGTTGCGGCGGTGTACGGAGCGGCAGATTAGGGGTTAATAATAATATGCAGGGGTCAGCGATAGCGGGGGCGGCAGATTAGGGGTTAATAAGTGTAAGGTTAGGGGTGTTTAGACTCCGGGTACATGTTAAGGTGTTAGGTGCAGACTTAGGAAGTGTTTCCCCATAGGAAACAATGGAGCTGCATTAGGAGCTGAACGCTGCTTTTTTGCAGGTGTTAGTTTTTTTTTCAGCTCAAACAGCCACATTGTTTCCTATGGGGGAATCATGCACGAGCACGTTTTTGAAGCTGGCCGCGTCCGTAAGCACCGCTGGTATCGAGAGTTGCAGTGGCGGTAAATATGCTTTACGCTCCCTTTTTTGGAGCCTAACGCAGCCCTTCTGTGAACTCTAAATACCAGCGGTATTTAAAAGGTGCGAAGGAAAAAAAGCATGCGTAGCTAACGCACCCCTTTGGCCGCAGAACTCTAAATCTAGCTGTTAGGGTTTATTTTATAGGTAATTATTTAGTTTTAAAAAGGAATAATTTAGTTAATGATAGTAATTTTATTTAGATTTATTTGAATTATATTTAAGTTAGGGGGGTTAGGGTTAGACTTAGGTTTAGGGGTTAATACATTTAGAATAGTGGTTTGGACGTTGGGGACGGCAGATTAAGGGTTAATATGTGTAGGTAGGTTAAGGAGACATTGGGGCGGCAGATTAGGGGTTTAATAAATATAATGTAGGTGTCGGCGATGTTGGGGGCAGCAGATTAGGGGTTATTAAATATAATGTAGGTGGCGGCGATGTTGGGGGCAGCAGATTAGGGGTTAATAAATATAATGTAGGTGGCGGCGATGTCCGGAGTGGCAGATTAGGGGTTAATAAGTATAATGAAGGTGTCTGCAATGTTGGGGGCGGCAGATTAGGGGTTAATAAGTGTAAGATTAGGGGTGTTTAGACTTGGGGTTCATGTTAGGGTGTTAGGTGTAAATATAACTTTAGTTTCCCCATCGGAATCAATGGGGCTGCCTTACGACCAGCTCACCCCTGATTTAAGCAGCGCTGGTATTGGAGTGTGGTATGGAGCTCAATTTTGCTCTAAGCTCACTTCTTGCCTGTTAACGCTGGGTTTGTAAAAACCTGTAATACCAGCACTGTAGGTAAGTGAGCGGTGAGAATAAACTGCACGTTAGCACCGCACAGCTCATAATGCAAAACTCGTAATCTGGCCGTTTGTTATTTTTGTAAGGTTAGGTTTTTGGTTTTCAGTAATCTTAGGGTTGTTTTATTCTCTGCAAGGGTATTTTTTTTATATTTTCTGTAATCTTAGTTTTGTTTTTTCAGTAATCTTAGGGTTTTTTATTTTATGTAATGTTTTTGTTTTTTGTAATGCAGGTTTTTTTTGTTTGCAATTTTTTAATGCTTTTTAGGTAGTTAGTATATTTTTAATTTTATTTCAGTGTATTTTAATTGGGGTTAAGTTAGGGGGTGTCAGGTTACGGGGCTTTGTTTTTAGTTTAATGCTTTGTGCTGTGGGGGTAAGAGGATTAGGGGTTAATAGGTTAATTGGGTGTTTGCATTGTGGGGGCTGGCAGATTAGGGGCTAATAGGTTAATTGAGTGTTTGCATTGTGGGGGGTTGGCGGATTAGGGGTTAACAAGTTATTTTTTTAAAAAACATTTTATTTAATTTTTTTTCACAGTAAACAAAAAAAACAGATCATAAGAAAAATACATAAACAATCTTATCCATATAACGGTTTAGACCGTCTGACTGGTATACAAAACCTCATTAAGATATACCAGGACATGAAACAAAGCAATATCTCGTCTCTTTTTACACAGACACACTCCCTTTAGAGCAGCAGGGAGAAAAAGAAAAAAAATATTATTTCACCCCGCTCCCAAGAACTATCTCACTATAAAGCCAGAATCTCAGATCTTCAAAGTTCTGAATGTACCCAACCCCATTCTTGTGGAAGGATTTTTTTTAGTAAGAGTAACATGAATTCAGGAGAATTTTGTACAGGGGCTATAAATTGTTTTTGGGCATTTAATAGCCTTTCCCTAATAACATTTAACCATTTAGAGAAAAAGTCAGTAAGCCTCTTCTCCGAATATGGTTTAATATTAAGTAGTTCAATTGTCATCTGAATATTCATGCTATTTATAAATTCTTTCAGACTAGGCTCTTCTGCCGATTTCCAGTTTTTAAAAATTATGTTGCGGGCCTCCACAATAGCTAAATTAATGAGGAGTTTTTCTGGTTTATAATCCCCATCATCATATAACATGAAGACATTAACTGCGGTAAGAGATATTCTGGTCCTTAAAAATTTATTAAGCCAAAAATTAATTTTACCCCAGTATTGTGAGATCTTAGGGCAAGACCACAGACAATGTATGATGTCAGCCTTCTCGGCTCTACATTTATAACATTTACAGGGGGATGTCCTGTCTGTCCATTTATTCATTTTATCGGGAGTTAGGTAATAATTATTTAACAATTTGCATTGTGACTCTCTCCAACTGCATACTGTCGTAGCAGTTTATAAGTTCATAAAACATTTTTTAACATCTTGTGTCTGCATCTGCGGAAAAAACTTTTGCATATACAGTGAGATATTTTCAATCTGGACTGCCCCAAATTTAGTGCTTAACATATTATACCATATTGAAATAGATCTCTTCCCAGCTTTGTATAGTTTAAGTCCACTTTCTATCTCTTTCCAGTCCCACTCTAGCCCGAATAGTTGACCTAGATGCTGAAAATAACTCCTACTCTTTAAGTAGGCATAGAAGTTTTTATGTTGTAATAGAAATTTGTTCGCCAGATCTGGAAAAGATTGTATATATGGTGCACCTTCTTGCTTTAACTGAAACCAATTTGTTAACCCTTTCTCTTTCCAAGTTTTATAGACTGAGTCTTGTAAGCCTGGCGTAAAGTCAGGCATACCTATTATAGGGCAAAATTTTGAAATATGGTATTGACACTTTAAAAGACAACAAAATTTCTGCCAGGCAGTTATGATATTCTTTATTGTTATTAGATTAGAAACAGTACTGGGAGTAATTTTTGTGTCCACATGTAATACTGCCTTAAGATCAAATGGGGCGATTATCTCAGCTTCAAGCTTGAATATGTTACATATTCCTCTTCAACCAACCAATCTACAGCGAATTTAACCAAAGCTACTATATTATACATTTTGAGACAGGGGAGGGCCAAGCCTCCATCTTTTCTACGCTGAACCAACTTATGTCTTGCCACTCTTGGTTTGCCATTATTCCATAAAAATGATGTTATTATTTTGTTGTACTTGTCTAGATCTGCCCTTACTATGAATAAGGGAAGATTTTGAAGTAAAAATAAAAATTTAGGAAAAATTATTGTTTTAACTACCATTATTTTTGCTGATAGTGATAGTTTATACATGCTCCATTTAGCTAGAGCTTGGGGTAAGTTCTCTAATATATCTTCATAATTGGCCTTATACCAGTCATTCGGGTTTCTACATATATTTATGCCGAGATACCTGAGCTGTTGTACTTCTTGGAAGCCATGTTTAGTATAACTCTTATTATTTTTTTGTATCCAGAGTATCTCTGATTTTTTCATATTCACTCTATACCCTGAAAATTTACTATAGGATCCTATTATATTTAAACACTTTGGAATACTTTCTATAGAATTATATAAAAACACTATTAAATCATCCGCGTATAATGAAATTTTTATATTATGTTTACAAATTCGAATGCCTGAAAGTTCCTGTCTTAAAAAAATAGCCAACGGTTCAAGAGAGATATTAAATAAAAGTGGCGATAGTGGGCAACCTTGTCTCGTCCCCTTGTTAAGTATTATATAGTAGGAGAGTTCTGAATTCACTAGAAGTTGTGATCTGGGGTTATTATAGATCGCTTTGGTTAAATTGAGAAAATTACCATGTAAGCCAAATTTGTCAAGTGAGGTAAATAAATGGTCCCATGTGATAGCGTCAAAAGCTTTTTCTGCATCTAATGCTAAGAGGGCCAGATCCACTTTAAATTGTTTCTTACTTCCCCGAAATTTATTATAGTAATAATCTAGGGTTACCAATATGCGTCTAATGTTTCTAACCACATTCCTGCCTGGCATAAAACCTGTCTGATCAGGGTGAATGACCTTTCCAAGAACTTTTTTTAACCTTTCTGCCATTATTGTCATCAGAATTTTATAATCTACATTTAGTAGAGATATTGGTCTATATGACCCTAGTTCTTCCCGGTTTTTACCCTTCTTATGAACCAGCGTAACAATTGAGTCAGCGAAATATTTTGACTGTTTATTGTTGTTAACATAATACTCATTATATAGGTTTCCCAGCGAGGCCACTACTTCCTGTCTGATGCATTTATAAAATTCGGCTGGGAGCCCGTCCGGCCCTGGCGCTTTGCTATTTTTTAACTTTTTTATTGCCATATTAATTTCCCCTTCAGATAGCCTTTGATTAATGATATTAAGTTCCTCTGTTGCAATTCTAGGGACTTTAATATTTTGCCAAAATTTATTTTTTTCGGCTTCATCAATTACTTCAGCTGAATACAGTTTCTGATAATACCTGAAAAAGGCTTGTCTAACTTCTGAGGCATGTGTATGTAGTTTGTCTCCTTCCCTAATACATGGGATTAAATTTTTATTTCTTTTAGTTTTAATGAGTTTAGCCAGATACCCCGCAGAAATGCCCTGTGGGCCTTGAAAAGCTGCCCTATTTTTCATATCTTCTATAGCCCATTTCTGTTTTAAAAGGATTTCTCTTTCCTCCCTTGCCTTGGAATATCTATCCCATGTAGATCTGCAGGGAGACGATAAATAAGAATTATATGCATTTTTAAGTTGATTTGCTAATTGTATTTCACGTAACTTAACTTTCTTTCTTAAGCTGCACATATAAGCTAAAATCTCGCCACGGAGTACCGCTTTTCCCGTTTCCCATAAGATCTCGGGTTTATTTATATGGGTAAGATTATTTTTTAAAAAGGTTCGCCAGGTATTTGTTAACCAATTGCAAAACTTGCTATTATTACTCATGTATTTTGGGAAGAAAAAATGGTTAGAGGACCCTACTTTTCTGGGTTTTATCCTTAAGGCAATAATCGCATGGTCTGAGAGGAGAATCTCATTAATTGTAGCGTCCATATCACATTTTAGTAACAGTCTATCAATTAAAAATAGATCTATTTGAGAAAAGTTTTTAAATGTCCTGGACTCGCAAATTGAACTGCGCTCATCTGGGTGTTGTAATCTCCAGATATCCTCAACATCCAACACCTTCAAAATCTTTCTGAACATTTTGGATTCTTGCCTATATATATTCAAATTAGCTTGTTTGAATCTATCTATAGTCGAGTTTAGAGTCATATTGAAGTCACCCATGATTATTAGATTTTGCCCACGTAGAGGGAATAGTTTTTTCTGGATCTTATCCCAAAAGCTTTTATCGAATTTATTAGGTCCATATATATTACAGAAAGACCATATACATTTATCTATACATATCTGTATAATAATATAGCGACCTTCCGGGTCAAGCTCATTTTTAATTATCTCGTATTCCAGGTCTTTATGAAACAAGATTGCAACTCCACGGCTACGCTTATCACATGGGGTGGCAATAATTTCTTTTATCCATTTAACTTTGAGTTTTTCAATTTCTTGTGCTTTCAAATGAAGTTCTTGTAAGAACATAATATCCGCTTTTTGTTTTTTAAGTAGTTTAATAATATTTTTTCCTTTTAATTGGGGAGGTGACCCCCCCCACATTCCAAGACATTAGGTTAAGCATATTTTATATATATTTTTTTTCCTTCTTTTTTCCCATCATTTTTTTTCCCCCGGATCGCCTCTTCTTCCCGGATAGGATGAAGACTTTGGAGCCTCTTCTGGACCTTTTCAGCCGCCACTTGATAGAAGACTTCAGCCGGATTATGGATCGCCAGCCCCCTCTTGGGCTTGGATGAAGACTTCAGAGGACGGATCGGTGAACCTGGTATGGTGAAGATAAGGTAGGAAGATCTTCAGGGGCTTAGTGTTAGGATTATTTAAGGGGGGTTTGGGTAAGATTAGGGGTATGTGGGTGGTGGGTTGTAATGTTGGGGGGGGGTATTGTATGTGTTTTTTTACAGGCAAAAGAGCTGAATTTCTTGGGGCATGCCCCGCAAAGGGCCCTGTTCAGGGCTGGTAAGGTAAAAGAGCTTTGAACTTTTGTTATTTAGAATAGGGTAGGGCATTTTTTTTATTTTTGGGGGCTTGTTATTTTATTAGGGGGCTTAGAGTAGGTGTAATTAGTTTAAAATTGCTGTAAGATTTTTCTTATGTTTGTAAATATTTTTTTATTTTTTGTACTTTAGTTAGTTTATTTAAATGTATTTATTTGTAGGTATTGTATTTAATTAATTTATTGATTGTAGTGTTAGGTTTAATTGTAACTTAGGTTAGGATTTATTTTACAGGTAATTTTGTTATTATTTTAACTAGGTAACTATTAAATAGTTATTAACTATTTAATAGCTATTGTACCTGGTTAAAATAAATACAAAGTTGCCTGTAAAATAAATATAAATCCTAAAATAGCTACAATATAATTATAATTTATATTGTAGCTATATTAGGGTTTATTTTACAGGTAAGTATTTAGCTTTAAATAGGAATAATTTATTTAATAAGAGTTAATTTATTTCGTTAGAATAAAATTATATTTAATTTAGGGGGGTGTTAGGGTTAGGGTTAGAATTAGCTTTAGGGGTTAAAAAATTTATTAGAATAGCGGTGAGCTCCGGTCGGCAGATTAGGGGTTAATGTTTGAAGTTAGGTGTCGGCGATGTTAGGGAGGGCAGATTAGGGGTTAATACTATTTATTATAGGTTTATTGAGGCGGGAGTGAGGCGGATTAGGGGTTAATAACTTTATTATAGTAGCGCTCAGGACCGCTCGGCAGATTAGGGGTTAATAAGTGTAGGTAGGTGGCGGCGACGTTGTGGGGGGCAGATTAGGGGTTAATAAATATAATATAGGGGTCGGCGGTGTTAGGGGCAGCAGATTAGGGGTTAATTATTGTAGGTAGCTGGCGGCGACGTTGTGGGGGGCAGATTAGGGGTTAATAAATATAATATAGTGGTCGGCAGTGTTAGGGGCAGCAGATTAGGGGTACATAAGGATAACGTAGGTGGCGGTCGGCAGATTAGGGGTTAAAATTTTTTTATAGAGTGGCGGAGATGTGGGGGTACCTCGGTTTAGGGGTACATAGGTAGTTTATGGGTGTTAGTGTACTTTAGAGCACAGTAGTTAAGAGCTTTATGAACCGGCGTTAGCCCAGAAAGCTCTTAACTACTGACTTTTTTCTGCGGCTGGAGTTTGGTCGTTAGAGTTCTAAATCTCACTCCAGCCACGACTCTAAATACTGGAGTTAGAAAGATCCCATTGAAAAGATAGGATACGCAATTTACGTAAGGGGATCTGCGGTATGGAAAAGTTGCGGCTGGAAAGTGAGCGTTAGACCCTTTAATCATTGACTCCAAATACCTGAGGGCGGTAAAAACCAGCTGTAGGAGCCTCTAACGCTGGTTTTGACGGGTACCGCAGAACTCTAAATCTAGGCCTTAGTCGGTAAAGTCAGACAAAGTTACATTACAGCAAGTGAATAGTAATATGTTACAGTGGTTTTCCATGTATCTGCAATTGCAGTGTAAAAATATTGTCTTGTTTCATGAGAAGACATAGGAACAGCAATGATTTAAGACTAAACAGACTAAGAATGGAAAAAAGGCAATTGTTTCAAACAATAATAGATCTTACTTCTAATTAAGAGGCTTAATCTTTATAAAATAGATTTTATTTCTGGTAGTGCATTATTTTGCTTGGGGGGGGGGGGTGATCATAAAGTTGCTGAGATAGAAAGGTTTACATCCTATATTATAAAAGGCCAAGTGTGTTTGTCTGAAGCTGTCGTGCGCAGTAGAGACTGCGCACGAGGACAAACACACCTGGCCTTCTAACTGTCTTCCCCCGGCGTTGCGTGTGGTGGAGTGGGCGTGGCCGGCGGGCGTGGTGTGGACGGGGCCCGGGCTTGGCGTGGGCGTGACCGGGCAGGACCGGGCGTGATGTGGGTGGGGTCGGGTGGGGCCGAGCATGACGCGGGCAGGGCTGGGCGGGGCCGGGCGGGGCCAGGTGCCGAGTGTGTGGCTATGCACAGTGAGTGAATCATAAGAGGTGCCGGGTGTGTGGCTGTGCACAGTGAGTGAATCATAAGAAGACAGAGAGCTCTAAAAAGAAGGGGATAGTGAGAGCAGAAGAGGGGGATAAAGAGATTGGGGAGATAGCACAAAAGAGATTGGGGAGATAGCACAAAAGAGATTGGGGAGATAGCACAAAAGAGATTGGGGAGATAGCACAAAAGAGATTGGGGAGATAGCACAAAAGAGATTGGGGAGAAAGAGAGCACAAAAGAGATTGGGGAGAAAGAGAGCACAAAAGAGATTGGGGAGAAAGAGAGCACAAAAGAGATTGGGGAGAAAGAGAGAGCAAAAGAGATGAGTGGGGAGAAAGAGAGAGCAAAAGAGATGAGGGGGGAGAAAGAGAGAGCAAAAGAGATGAGGGGGGAGAAAGAGAGGGGGGAGAAAGAGAGAGCAAAAGAGAGGGGGGAGAAAGAGAGAGCAAAAGTGAGGGGGGAGAAAGACAACAAAAGAGGGAGAGAGACAGCAAAAGAGAGGGGGGGAGAGAGAGCAAAAGAGAGGGGAGAGAGAGAGCAAAAGAGAGGGGGGAGAGAGCGCAAAAGAGAGGGGGAAGAGAGCGCAAAAGAGAGGGGGGAGAGAGGGGGGAGAGCGCAAAAGAGGGGGGGAGAGAGAGAGCAAAATAGGGAGAGAGACAGCAAAAGAGAGGAGGGGAGAGAGAGAGCAAAAGAAGGAGAGACAGCAAAATAGGGAGAAAGACAACAAAAGAGGGAGAGAGACAGCAAAAGAGAGGGGGAGAGAGAGAGCAAAAGAGGGAGAGAGACAACAAAAGAGGGAGAGAGACAGCAAAAGAGAGGAGGGGGGAGAGAGAGAGCAAAAGAGAGGGGAGAGAGAGAGAGCAAAAGAGAGCGGGGAGAGACACAGCAAAAGAGGGAGAGAGACAGCAAAAGAGAGGGGGGAGAGAGCGCAAAAGAGAGGGGGGAGAGAGAGAGCAAAAGAGAGGGGAGAAAGAGAGAGTAAAAGAGAGGGGATATAGAGAGAGAGCAAGGGGTGGGACCGCTGTACTGCAAAAAATGGCCCGTGTGAACGGGCTTTAAGACTAGTTTGAAATAAAAAGCCACATAAACAAAACCATCTGTACAGATGTGTAATTAGGCCATGTGAGAACAGACCTGCCATGTTTGTTTAGGGAAATGCCCTTTTATACCATTTCTATAAGAGATTATTATCTTGTTACTTCTTTAACATACCGTATTCATCACAGTCACATTTATTTAGCCTTGTACTAATGAGTTTGTATACAGGGCATGTACCTTTATCCAAGGGCCCCATCACCAGAATAGCTGTCTGTCGCCCCTCATCTAATAATAGATCTTCTAGTTAAGGGGCTTTTCAAGTGTTTTGCCTTTTCTGTTGATGTGCTGCCCTAGGCACTGGTAATATATTGAGACTTTCCATGTATTGTTTTTTTTCTGTAGTTATACAGCTCTAGGCACTAGTAATTTGTTCAGACGTTGTAGGTTATTGGTGTTTAAGGCACTGGTAATATTTTTGTGGAACTTCAGCCAATGTGTTGTGTGCCAGATGAAGAAATAACAGAGACCAGACCAAATATCCAAACAATGGCTAACCCTTCACAGGCTGATCTCTAATTCACTGCTAGCAGAACTTCCCTTACAGACAAAGGGAAAGTGAAGCTCTTGCTAAGTGTAACAGCTAATATAATCGGAACATTCCTAGATAGGAGAAATAGATCTGATAAGTCATTATTAATCACACCACCCAGCTCCTCCAATAGCAGGTGCAATGGGAAGGGGGAGCAAACAATCACAATAACGCTAGTGTCATTATTGGCACCTCACTTGTAATCCTGCTCTTATTTGCACATTTCTTTCATGTTGGTTGAGTTGTTAGGCAAAATACAGACAAAGAAGAGTTTTATTTCTCTTAGAAAAACTAAGGCCTAGATTTAGAGTTCTGCGGTAGCCGTCAAAACCAGCGTTAGAGGCTCCTAAAGCTGGTTTTTACCGCCCTCAGGTATTTGGAGTCAGTGATTAAAGGGTCTAACGCTCACTTTCCAGCCGCGACTTTTCCATACCGCAGATCCCCTTACGTCAATTGCGTATCCTATCTTTTCAATGGGATCTTTCTAACTCCGGTATTTAGAGTCGTGGCTGGAGTGAGGGTTAGAAATCTAACGACCAAACTCCAGCCGCAGAAAAAAGTCAGTAGTTAAGAGCTTTTTGGGCTAACGCCGGTTCATAAAGCTCTTAACTACTGTACTCTAAAGTACACTAACACCCATAAACTACCTATGCACCCCTAAACCGAGGCCCCCCCACATCGCCGCCACTATAATAAATATTTTTAACCCCTAATCTGCCGACCGCCACCTACGTTATCCTTATGTACCCCTAATCTGCTGCCCCTAACACCGCCGACCCCTATATTATATTTATTAACCTCTAATCTGCCCCCCACAACGTTGCCGACACCTACCTACAATAATTAACCCCTAATCTGCCGACCGCAAAACGCCGCCACCTACGTTATCCCTATGAACCCCTAATCTGCTGCCCCTAACACCGCCGACCCCTATATTATATTTATTAACCCCTAATCTGCCCCCCACAACGTCGCCGCCACCTACCTACACTTATTAACCCCTAATCTGCCGAGCGGACCGCACCGCTACTATAATAAAGTTATTAACCCCTAATCCGCCTCACTCCCGCCTCAATAACCCTATAATAAATAGTATTAACCCCTAATCTGCCCTCCCTAACATCGCCGACACCTAACTTCAAACATTAACCCCTAATCTGCCGACCGGAGCTCACCGCTACTCTAATAAATGTTTTAACCCCTAAAGCTAATTCTAACCCTAACCCTAACACCCCCCTAAGTTAAATATAATTTTATTCTAACGAAATAAATTAACTATTATTAAATAACTTATTCCTATTTAAAGCTAAATACTTACCTGTAAAATAAACCCTAATATAGCTACAATATAAATTATAATTACATTGTAGCTATTTTAGGATTAATATTTATTTTACAGGCAACTTTGTATTTATTTTAACCAGGTACAATAGCTATTAAATAGTTAATAACTATTTAATAGTTACCTAGTTAAAATAATAACAAAATTACCTGTAAAATAAATCCTAACCTAAGTTACAATTAAACCTAACACTACACTAGCAATAAATTAATTAAATAAAATACCTACAATTACCTACAATTAAACCTAACACTACACTATCAATAAATTAATTAAATACAATTCCTACAAATAAATACATTTAAATAAATTAACTAAAGTACAAAAAATAAAAAAGAACTAAGTTACAAAAAAATAAAAAAAATATTTACAAACATTAGAAAAAAATTACAACAATTTTAAACTAATTACACCTACTCTAAGCCCCCTAATAAAATAACAAAGACCCCCAAAATAAAAAAACGCCCTACCCTATTCTAAATTACAAAAGTTCAAAGCTCTTTCACCTTACCAGCCCTTAAAAGGGCCCTTTGCGGGGCATGCCCCAAAAAATTCAGCTCTTTTGCCTGTAAAAAAATAAAAAAATACCCCCCCCAACATTACAACCCACCACCCACATACCCCTAATCTAACCCAAACCCCCCTTAAATAAACCTAACACTAAGCCCATGAAGATCTTCCTACCTTATCTTCACCACGCTGGGTTCACCGATCGATCCAGAAGAGCTCCTCCGATGTCTTGATCCAAGCCCAAGCGGGGGGCTGAAGAGGTCCATGATCCGACTGAAGTCTTCATCCAAGCGGGAGCTGAAGAGGTCCATGATCCGGCTGAAGTCTTCATCCAAGCGGTAGCTGAAGAGGTCCATGATCCGGCTGAAGTCTTCATCCAAGCGGGAGCTGAAGAGGTCCATGATCCGGCTGAAGTCTTCTATCAAGCGGCATCTTCAATCTTCTTTCTTCCGGATCCATGTTCATCCCGCCGACGCGGAACATCCATCTTTACTGACGACTTCCCGACGAATGACGGTTCCTTTAAGGGACGTCATCCAAGATGGCGTCCCTCGAATTCCGATTGGCTGATAGGATTCTATCAGCCAATCGGAATTAAGGTAGGAAAATTCTGATTGGCTGATGGAATCAGCCAATCAGAATCAAGTTCAATCCGATCAGCCAATCAGATTGAGCTTGCATTCTATTGGCTGATCGGAACAGCCAATAGAATGCGAGCTCAATCTGATTGGCTGATTGAATCAGCCAATCGGATTGAACTTGATTCTGATTGGCTGATTCCATCAGCCAATCAGAATTTTCCTACCTTAATTCCGATTGGCTGATAGAATCCTATCAGCCAATCGGAATTCGAGGGACGCCATCTTGGATGACGTCATTTAAAGGAACCGTCATTCGTCGTTCAGTCGTCGGCCAGGATGGATGTTCCGCGGTGGAGGTCTTCAGGATGCTGCCGCTTCGCTCCGGATGGATGCCGCTTGGATGAAGACTTCAATCGGATGGAAGACCTCTTCTGCCCCGCTTGGATGAAGACCGGATCATGGACCTCTTCAGCCCCCCGCTTGGGCTTGGATCAGGACATCGGAGGAGCTCTTCTGGACGGATCGGTGTGATACCCGGTGAGGTGAAGACAAGGTAGGATGATCTTCAGGGGCTTAGTGTTAGGTTTATTTAAGGGGGGTTTGGGTTAGATTAGGGGTATGTGGGTGGTGGGTTGTAATGTTGGGGGGCTTGGGTATTGTATGTTTTTTTTTAAAGGCAAAAGAGCTGTATTTCTTGGGGCATGCCCCGCAAAGGGCCCTGTTCAGGGCTGGTAAGGTAAAAGAGCTTTGAACTTTAGTAATTTAGAATAGGGTAGGGCATTTTTTTATTTTGGGGGGCTTTGTTATTTTATTAGGGGGCTTAAAGTAGGTGTAATTAGTTTAAAATTGTTGTAATATTTTTCTTATGTTTGTAAAATATTTTTTATTTTTTGTAACTTAGTTCTTTTTTATTTTTTGTACTTTAGCTAGTTTATTTAATTGTATTTATTTGTAGCAATTGTATTTAATTAATTTATTGATAGTGTAGTGTTAGGTTAATTGTAGGTAATTGTAGGTAGTTTATTTAATTAATTTATTGATAGTCTAGTGTTAGGTTTAATTGTAACTTAGGTTAGGATTTCTTTTACAGGTAAATTTGTAATTATTTTAACTATTTTAGCTATTAAATAGTTCTTAACTATTTAATAGCTATTGTACCTGGTTAAAATAAATACAAAGTTACCTGTAAAATAAATATTAATCCTAAAATAGCTATAATATAATTATAATTTATATTGTAGCTATATTAGGATTTATTTTACAGGTAAGTATTTAGCTTTAAATAGGAATAATTTATTTAATAAGAGTTAATTAATTTCGTTAGATTTAAATTATATTTAATTTAGGGGGGTGTTAGTGTTAGGGTTAGACTTAGCTTTAGGGGTTAATACATTTATTAGAATAGCGGTGAGCTCCGGTCGGCAGATTAGGGGTTAATAATTGAAGTTAGGTGTCGGCGATGTTAGGGAGGGCAGATTAGGGGTTAATACTATTTATTATAGGGTTAGTGAGGTGGATTAGGGGTTAATAACTTTATTATAGTAGCGCTCAGGTCCGCTCGGCAGATTAGGGGTTAATAAGTGTAGGCAGGTGGAGGCGACGTTGAGGGGGGCAGATTAGGGGTTAATAAATATAATATAGGGGTCGGAGGTGTTAGGGGCAGCAGATTAGGGGTACATAAGGATAACGTAGGTGGCGGCGCTTTGCGGTCGGCAGATTAGGGGTTAATAAGTGTAAGTAGGTGGAGGCGACGTTGTGGGGGGCAGGTTAGGGGTTAATAAATATAATACAGGGGTCGGCGGTGTTAGGGGCAGCAGATTAGGGGTACATAAGGATAACGTAGGTGGCGGTCGGCAGATTAGGGGTTAAAAAAATTTATTCGAGTGTCGGCGATGTGGGGGGACCTCGGTTTAGGGGTACATAGGTAGTTTATGGGTGTTAGTGTACTTTAGAGTACAGTAGTTAAGAGCATTATGAACCGGCGTTAGCCCAGAAAGCTCTTAACTACTGACTTTTTTCCTGCGGCTGGAGTTTTGTCGTTAGATGTCTAACGCTCACTTCAGACACGACTCTAAATACCCATTGAAAAGATAGGATACGCAATTTACGTAAGGGGATCTGCGGTATGGAAAAGTCGCGGCTGAAAAGTGAGCGTTAGACCCTATTTTGAGTGACTCCAAATACCGGCGGTAGCCTAAAACCAGCGTTAGGAGCCTCTAACGCTGGTTTTCACGGCTAACGCCAAACTCCAAATCTAGGTGTAAGTCTTGTTTGTTACATTTCATGTGAGTTACCTGCAGACAAGACTATGTGACATTACAAATATTATTTAAAGATAAATGAGGTTTCTACCAGTATAAATTAGACTTGTGCGGGGCAGAAAAATTAGTTTTGGATGTTTTAGAATTTCGTTTTAGGATCGATTCAAATTCGGATACATTCAAATGCATTTGTTTCTGATTCATTCGGATTAAAATAAATTTGGATGTATTTGGTTCGGATTCGATTTGTAAATTCGGAAGTTCGGTATGTGTTAGTTTGGATGTGTTGTGTATTAGATTAGTATTATGTACTGTAATATTAGGTGTAACTCATAGCAGAGTGATATAACCTAATATACTGTAAACTACTAGTGTAATCGTGGTTAGTCCATGGCCATCCGAATGTAATAAATAAATCCAAACTAATTTGAATTTATTATTTATTTGAATTTTTATTTATTTGAATTTTATTATTTATTTATTGGGATCTTTCTAACGCCGGTATTTAGAGTCGTGGCTGAAGTGAGCGTTAGAAATCTAACGACAAAACTCCAGCCGCAGAAAAAAAACAGGAGTTAAGAGCTTTATGGGCTAACGCCGGTTTATAAAGCTCTTAACTACTGTGCTCTAAAGTACACTAACACCCATAAACTACCTATGTACCCCTAAACCGAGGCCCCCCCACATCGCCGCCACTCTATGAATTTTTTTTAACCCCTAATCTGCCGACCGCACACCGCCGCCACCTACGTTATCCCTATGTACCCCTAATCTGCTGCCCCTAATACCGCCGACACCTACATAATATTTATTAACCCCTAATCTGCCGCCCCCGCTATCGCTGACACCTGCATATTTTTTTTAACCCCTAATCTGCCGCTCCGTACACCGCCGCAACCTATATTATACCTATGTACCCCTAATCTGCTGCCCCTAACACAGCCGACCCCTATATTATATTTATTAACCCCTAATCTGCCGCCCCCAACGTCGCCTCCACCTACCTACAATTATTAACCCCTAATCTGCCGACCGGACCACACCGCTACTATAATAAATGTATTAATCCCTAAAGCTAAACTCTAATGCGAGCTCAATCTGATTGGCTGATCGGATCAGCCAATCGGATTGAACTTGAATCTGATTGGCTGATGAATTTTCCTACCTTAATTCTGATTGGCTGATAGAATCCTATCAGCCAATCGGAATTTGAGGGACGCCATCTTGGATGACGTCCCATAAAGGAACCGTCATTTGTCGGGAAGTCGTCAGTGAAGATGGATGTTCCGCGTTGGCAGGATGAACTACATGGATCCGGAAGAAAGAAGATTGAAGATGCCGCTTGATAGAAGACTTCAGTCGGATCATGGACCTCTTCAGCTCCCGCTTGGATGAAGACTTTAGCCGGATCATGGACATCTTCAGCCCCCCGCTTGGGCTTGGATCAAGACATCGGAGGCTCTTCTGGATCGATCGGTGAACCCGGCGTTGTGAAGACAAGGTAGGGAGATCTTCAGGGGCTTAGTGTTAGGTTTATTTAAGGAGGGTTTGGGTTAGATTAGGGGTATGTGGGTGGTGGGTTGTAATGTTGGGGGGGGGGTATTGTATTTTATTAGGGGGCTTAGAGTAGGTGTAATTAGTTTAAAATTGTTGTAATATTTTTCTAATGTTTGTAAATATTTTTTTATTTTTTGTAACTTAGTTCTTTTTTATTTTTTGTACTTTAGTTAGTTTATTTCATTGTATTTATTTGTAGGTATTGTATTTAATTAATTTGTTGATAGTGTAGTGTTAGGTTTAATTGTAGATAATTGTAGGTAGTTTATTTAATTTATTTATTGATAGTGTAGTGTTAGGTTTAATTGTAACTTTTGTTAGGATTTATTTTACAGGTAATTTTGTAATTATTTTAACTAGGTAGCTATTAAATAGTTATTAACTATTTAATAGCTATTGTACCTGGTTAAAATAAATACAAAGTTGCCTGTAAAATAAATATTAATTCTAAAATAGCTACAATATAATTATAATTTATATTGTAGCTATATTAGGATTTATTTTACAGGTAAGTATTTAGCTTTAAATAGTAATAATTTATTTAATAAGAGTTAATTTATTTCGTTAGATTTAAATTATATTTAACTTAGGGGGGTGTTAGTGTTAGGGTTAGACTTAGCTTTAGGGGTTAATACATTTATTAGAGTAGCGGTGGGTCCGGTCGGCAGATTAGGGGTTAATAATTGTAGGTAGGTGGAGGCGACGTTGGGGGCGGCAGATTAGGGGTTAATAAATATAATATAGGGGTCGGCGGTGTAAGGGGCAGCAGATTAGGGGTACATAGGGATAACGTAGGTTGCGGCGGTGTACGGAGCGGCAGATTAGGGGTTAATAATAATATGCAGGGGTCAGCGATAGCGGGGGCAGCAGATTAGGGGTTAATAAATATAATATAGGGGTCTGCGGTGTTAGGGGCAGCAGATTAGGGGTACATAGGGATAACGTAGGTTGCGGCGGTGTACGGAGCGGCAGATTAGGGGTTAATAATAATATGCAGGGGTCAGCGATAGCGGGGGCGGCAGATTAGGGGTTAATAAGTGTAAGGTTAGGGGTGTTTAGACTCGGGGTACATGTTAGGGTGTTAGGTGCAGACTTAGGAAGTGTTTCCCCATAGGAAACAATGGGGCTGCGTTAGGAGCTGAACGCTGCTTTTTTGTTTCCTATGGGGGAATCGTGCACGAGCACGTTTTTGAAGCTGGCTGCGTCCATAAGCACCGCTGGTATCGAGAGTTGCAGTGGCGGTAAATATGCTCTACGCTCCCTTTTTTGGAGCCTAACGCAGCCCTTCTGTGAACTCTAAATACCAGTGGTATTTAAAAGGTGCGGGGGAAAAAAAGCATGCGTAGCTAACGCACTCCTTTGGCCGCAGAACTCTAAATCTAGCCGTTAGGGTTTATTTTATAGGTAAGTATTTAGTTTTAAAAAGGAATAATTTAGTTAATGATAGTAATTTTATTTAGATTTATTTGAATTATATTTAAGTTAGGGGGGTTAGGGTTAGACTTAGGTTTAGGGGTTAATACATTTAGAATAGTGGTTTGGACGTTGGGGACGGCAGATTAAGGGTTAATAAGTGTAGGTAGGTTAAGGAGACATTGGGGCGGCAGATTAGGGGGTTAATAAATATAATGTAGGTGTCGGCGATGTTGGGGGCAGCAGATTAGGGGTTATTAAATATAATGTAGGTGGCGGCGATGTTGGGGGCAGCAGATTAGGGGTTAATAAATATAATGTAGGTGGCGGCGATGTCCGGAGCGGCAGATTAGGGGTTAATAAGTATAATGTAGGTGTCTGCAATGTTGGGGGCGGCAGATTAGGGGTTAATAAGTGTAAGATTAGGGGTGTTTAGACTTGGGGTTCATGTTAGGGTGTTAGGTGTAAATATAACTTTAGTTTCCCCATCGGAATCAATGGGGCTGCCTTACGACCAGCTCACCCCTGATTTAAGCAGCGCTGGTATTGGAGTGTGGTATGGAGCTCAATTTTGCTCTACGCTCACTTCTTGCCTGTTAACGCCGGGTTTGTAAAAACCTGTAATACCAGCACTGTAGGTAAGTGAGTGGTGAGAATAAACTGCACGTTAGCACCGCACAGCTCATAACGCAAAACTCGTAATCTGGCCGTTTGTTATTTTTGTAAGGTTAGGTTTTTGGTTTTCAGTAATCTTAGGGTTGTTTTATTCTCTGCAAGGGTATTTTTTTTATATTTTCTGTAATCTTAGTTTTGTTTTTTCAGTAATCTTAGGGTTTTTTATTTTATGTAATGTTTGGGTTTTTTGTAATGCAGGTTTTTTTTGTTTGTAATTTTTGAATGCTTTTTAGGTAGTTAGTAAATTTTTTATTTTATTTCAGTGTATTTTAATTGGGGTTAAGTTAGGGGGTGTCAGGTTACGGGGCTTTGTTTTTAGTTTAATGCTTTGTGCTGTGGGGGTAAGAGGATTAGGGGTTAATAGGTTAATTGGGTGTTTGCATTGTGGGGGCTGGCAGATTAGGGGCTAATAGGTTAATTGGGTGTTTGCATTGTGGGGGGTTGGCGGATTAGGGGTTAACAAGTTAATTAGTTGTTTGCAATGTCGGGGGATGACGGTTTAGGGGTTTATATGTTTTATTAGTGATTGCGATGTATGGGGATGGCGGTTTAGGGGTTAATACATTTTATTAGTGATTGCGATGTATGGGGATGGCGGTTTAGGGGTTAATATGTTTATTTAGTATTTGTGATGTGGGGGATGGTTTTAAATGGTGTTTTAACATTTGGGTTAAAAAAATTCATGTTTAGATTTTTACGTGTGACTTCAACATTTTTTTTTTTTATGTTTATGTTACGCGTGCAATATGATATACTGGCGTAAGCTACTGTGGAACATAAAAGGGCCATAAAGATCACATTCTGGGGGTTGGGGTCCATATTGCTATGCTGAATGTTAAATATTACATTTCCCAACATCCCTGTCTCTCACTGCTGATATATATATAAAAAAAATGGCCATTTTCAAGCATCTTGACATGGACTTCAACCCCATTAGACTGCCACATTCAACTCTCTGTCTCTATACTACTAACTCCTTAAGGTGCTACACTGTCCCTAGTAAACCTATACTACTAACTCCTTAAGGTGCTACAATTATCCCTAGTAAACTAACTGGTATTTATAGTTCTCAATCCAGGACATTTTTAACTTAGGGAGGCTTCAAACAGTTTTCTTTCACCCCTATATCAGAGCAACATTAAACTTGTTGAACTGGTCATTTTCATCTGAGACAACAGACAGTAAAAGATGTTTTGTGATCCAGAAGTTTAAATATTATATCTCACAGCATGCCTTTCTCCAGAACTGCCAACTAATTTGCATAGTCGGTAAAGTCAGACAAAGGGCAAGATTTATCAAGCTCCGAAAAAATGCGCAAAAAATGTCGCGGAAATTTTCGTAGCTATTCGCAATTTCCGAAATCCAATTATTCGCCAATATTTATTAATATTGTTGAGACAAATTTCGTGCAAACGTTTTTTTGCGATGACAAGCGAATGACTAGTATAGTTTCTTGGAGAATGTGATGATTTTCACTTTATTTATCACTCGCAAGTAATTATCATGACTTTTACTTCCGGGAATAGTTTCATTGTTATTATTGTTATTGTCCTATTAAAATAATTAAACACGTGATTGTTTCTTATTGTTATTTCTTATTTATGATTAAAGTTGTTTTTATTCTGCCCCTTTTTTGGCGCTTCTGCACACTGTAAAGTTGCCCTCATTTGGTCGCTAAAACTATCTTCTTTTCATTGTTCTTTTTCATAATATATATTTTTATTTTTATTTATCTTTTTGTGCAATATATTTATAGAGATTTATATATATATATCGTACTCCTATTTTTTTTTTAATTTGTATATTTATAATTTTTAATCCAAAAAATAATTGATATATTTTTTTATATATTAAATTATTTATTTATTTATTTATTTATTTATTTATTTATTATGTCTGCTGCTGGCCTACAGGAAAACGCATCAACTGCCAGCAAAACAAAAGGTGGTCGAAATATACATTTTAGCCTATCTCAAAACAATGTTCTTGTAGACAAAATTTTAAATCACTATGATGTCCTGCTAGGCTGTAGAAGCAGGCAGACACCTATGGCACGTAAAAGGCAGATATGGCAAGATATAAGCCAGGAGGTATCTGCACAGGGTATAAACCCCAAAAATGTAAATAATTGTAAAAAACGTTTTTCGGATATAAAAAGAATAATTAAAATGAAACTATGCAAAGAAAAACGTTCAGCAAGAGGTACAGGGGGTGGTCCAGGATATACTGCTGATCTAATGGAGTATGAGAAGAAAGTTCTTAATTTGATGGGGCCTGAGGTTGTGGAGGGAATTGAAGTGCAAGGAGACACAGGCGATTATGCAGGTAAACTATTATTATTATTATTAGTAGTAGTATTTAAATCCTAATTGAAATTGATAAATGTTTTCATTCTCCTCACTCATTACTGGTGATTGATTTCAAATACAATTTTTTTCCTTATATTAAAATTTATTTTTGTTTTCTTTGAAACTTTTGTTGAAAAGCACATTCGATGTTCAATCTGTTTTTCACTTTTTGTTTGTAATGGAAGTAACTTAAATAATGCAGTAATATATTTCCAATTTTGTGCATTGCTTATTTCACTTTAATGGATATATTACATTAATCTTGGCTATTGATTACCCTTTTTTTTTTTTAGGATCCCCACCTACACAATCAGATGCTCATGCATTAACAGAGATTGCCGCTTGCAGCAGCGTCCTGCAAGAAGTTGGTAGGTATTTGTGCCTATATTGTCCCTCAAGCGTGTGCTATATGTATTTGCCTCTATAATTTTTTTTTTTTTTTTTTATTTATTTTTTTAAGAAGAGAATGATAATGATCAGAATATTGAAGGAGAGGAAACTTTGCTCCTTTTTGAAGGTAAAGCTAAAAAAAAATTTGTGTGCAAATCATATTAAAACATTATAAGACATTTTTTTTGTAGATTCAGATACAGCATGAAATTATAAGCAACTTACAATTTCACTACATTTTTCAGCTTTTATTAATTATATTGCTATCTATATTTTATAAGATGGAATGTAAATCTTAGCATCCATCCCATTTTAGGATCAGCACCATGGTTAGTGCTTGTTTATTGGAACCACTGACCATGGTGCTGAAACTAAAATATGATGGATGCTTTAAGAATTGCATTCCAGCTTATAACATACAGATAGCAATAGAATTAACAAAAGCTGACAATTGTAGTGAAATTGTAAGTTGCTTATATCCAGCAATTACAAAATTTGAATGTAATTGTTGTGGAATATTATACTTTAAAGATGCTGATACATGTGTATTCTGCCCTTTTAAAATCTCATCAATATTAAATTTAATTTTCATATTTTCAGTGAAAGATGATAGTAATCTATAATAGGTGGCATTGTCAAAATGAAATTATTGTTTATCTTTATTATAGATGATTCTGAAAATGTTGAATACGTTCTGAATTTACAACCAATACAGGAGACATCTCCTGTACATTCCTCAAGTACAAATGTAGAAGTACCAGAAGAAGAAATTGGAGATGTACACGAAGATATCCAACAAGAAGCACAAGCACCAACTGAAGAGGCAATATCAGTAAATTTGGTTAACATTCTGCAATTAGCCACAAATTTTCAGAATGAACAAAGGGCTTTTTTTCAACAGATGAGTGACCTGCAAAGTGAACGTTTGGAAATTGACAGGCAGAGTTTACTTGCTCGTCAAGAGACAAATAGGTTGCTTGCATTACTAGTGAATATTTTACAAACAAGAATTGTGAATCATTGATTTTTTTTTGGGTGGGTTTTCTTAAAATGTTTTTTTTGTTTTTTAAACAGTTAATGTATAAATGTTGGTTATGATTTATAACATATCATATGTTAAATTAAAAACTATTAATGCCGTTTGAATGTATTTCTCTATTATTAAACTTTACCTTTTTAAAAAAATAACAGACACATATATTATAATATAATAATTTTTTATAGAAACTAAACCAAAAATGCAAATATAATTGAAACACAAGTTAAATTTTCAGGGTTATTTTTTTTTTTTTAATACATTTGCTCCGTTATGGCTCTTCTAAAATTTTGGATGCTTCTTGTTATTGTATGCATCATGACTTCTAACCGATCAAATTCTGCGATTATGGTCTCTCTTGAGATGAGTCCAAGTTCTTCTTCCACAACCTCTTTTAAAGATAAAAAAATGTATTAAAAAAATTGTTAGTAAGATTTAACATTCATTTTGTACAATTTTTATAAACTGAAGTTTATAATATATATTAATGTGACAATCAACATTACATGCTTCATATAGAACTGAGAATTGGAATACACTTTATAATTTACTCCAATTATCTAAGTTTGTATATTGACAATATCAGTAAATTAGAAAGATGTTTCAAATTTTATGCTGTATCCAAATGCGTTTTGTATAAAGAACATTTCCACGAACATCCTACAATGTATAAATATTTGTTAATAAATATATATATATTTATATATCTATTTATATATATATATATATATATATATATATGTATAAATTTTTTAATATATATATATATATATATATATATAAATAAATATATATATATATATATATTTATAAAAACAAAATAATAATGATGGCTAAAAACAAAAGTAAATAACTTACGTGTACCAATGTTTCTTGTGGAAGTAGATTCTTCGGCTTCAACATCATCTATGAATAAAACAAATTAATGAAACGGATTACCATATTCAAATAAAGATGCTTATAGAAAGGCACAATCATTATATTACAAATACCAAAACCAACCTTCAAAACCCACAGAACCGGAGTCCGAAGAATGTTCTACTGTTATTTTTGGTCTTTGGATAGGTAGAACAAAATCTGGCTCTTCCGTTCTAATTTCTACTGCTGCTTCTATAACCAAAAAAAAATATATCTATATAATATAGGCCTTTTCTGTTTTTCAAAAGCTGTTATTGCGCAGTAGAGACCTGTAATCGTTGCTAGTGCTGATCGGGTGTGAGGGTGGTGTGAGGTTGGCGTTTCCGGGCGTGAGAGAGCTGAAAAGACATAGCGAGTAGAGAGAGGGAGAGAGACAGCAAAAGAGAGAGGGGAGAAAGGGGAGAGAGAAATCAAGAGAGAGGGGGGAGAGAGACAGCAAAAGAGAGGGGGGAGAAAGGCGAGAGAGAAATCAAGAGAGAGGGGTGATAGAGACAGCAAAAGAGAGGGGGGAGAAAGGGGAGAAAGAGAGCAGAAGAACGGGAGAGAGAGACAGCAAAAGAGAGGGAGATAGAGAGAGAGCATTGTACATTAACTTTATGACCTATTTATCTTTGTTGTAATTTTAATAAATCTGTGGACATTATTTCACGGGTATTATACAAATAAAATGTAAGTGAAACACTTTTGGTTATATATGAGTAATCAATTACTGAGTGTCTAAAAAAGTGTAACAAAATTTACCATACCTTCTGTATTTTCTTCGAAAGGTTTTTCAATTACAGTAATCTGTCTATTTTCAAGTGTGACTATGGGCATCGGTGGGGATCCGGAAGTTTCATCACTAACAACCTCCATAGTCCTCAGATATTTAGGGCATCTTTTGTTTGTTTTTTCTCTCCTGTCTGATCCAATCAAAAAAATATATATATAAAATTAAGATTTCCTTTTGTTAAAAACAATTATATAGTGCACAATAGCGTTATTGCTAGATGACATTCTTTTTATTTGTGCCCCAAGAATGTATCCAGGCGCATAATAACAGGCATTCCACGATACCTTTTTGGGGCGCAAGCAAAAAAGAAAAAGTCATGTGGCAATCATTGCGCACTGTATAATTATCTTTCATTTTCGAGAACACAAATTAGCAATATTTGATGAAAGTGCATTGTTTTTGGACCCTTTCTTGGGGCATAATAATAAATTGAATCAAATATAATAGAATGTAACATATACCTTGATTCAAATATATATTTAATTCTTAGTGGACAGAAAATAATTTATCCTTATATTATACTTACATTCTCTAAGAAATCTTATAATCGATCGTTTTAATTCTTTGTCTCTTCGGCTTAGGTCCGAAAAGCGCTTAAGACAGTCGCGCTGGGTCCTTCTAAACCCAGCGACTCTGCGGACTCTACGGGTCATTTCGGACAAAATTATATTTCGCTGGTCTTGAATGACCCCATATACGCCCGCAATTCTTTTGGGGAAATATTTCCTCATGAAAGCAGTTATAATAATCAGCTCTCCAAGAGTGAATTTGGGCTTCCTGGCAAAAGGCATTTTACACTCTGATCCAAAAATAGGAAAACATGCGCTTTTATTGGATCATGTTTTTTTTGGTTGTTTTTATAATGTATAATTTAGACATTTAAGGTACCTTTGAAAAATTATGGATACTTAAATAAATATTTTTGCATCATTGTTTTTAGTATTTATGCTGCTTATGGCTTTTAATAATAATGTTTAACTGAGGGATTTATTTTTTTCAATTAATATGTTTATTTTATAAATATGTTTATGTAAGGCAAAGCACTAAAGAGACAAGGATGCTCTTTTCCTCCATCATAAAAGGATGCTCTTCTCCTACACTGTCTATGAATTTATTTTTTGCCATCAATTATTAGACATATTATTGTTGATTTTAAAGGGACAGACAAAACATGAATGTTTGTTGTTTAACAATGGTAGCTAATCCATATATAACACATTCAACAATTTTGAAGTTTTTGGGTTTGTACATTTGTATATAATGGACCTTTAATATAACAGTATTGGTTACACCATTATTTTAAAGGGACATCATATAAAAAAATGTTTAAACAATTGAATATGATGCAGCATAACTTTAAGATATTTTATGTTAAGATGTACTTAAAGGGACAATGTACCCAAAAAAATTATTTTGTGATTCACATTGAGCATGAACTTTAAATCAACTTTATAATTTACTCACATTATCAAATTGTATTCTTTCTCTTGGTATCTTTATTTGAAATGCAAGAATGTAAGTTTAAATGCCGGCCCATTTTTGGTGAACAAACTGGGTTGTCCTCGCTGATTGGTGGATAAATTCATCCACCAATAAAAAAGTCCTGTCCTGACTACTGAAACCAAAAAAAAAGCTTAGCTGGCTTCTTTTTCAAATAAAGATAGCAAGAGAACAAAGAAAAAATGATAATAGGAGTAAAATAGAAAGTTGGTCATTTACTTCCAGAAACAACACGTGCACAGTCTTTTTATATTTACAATTTTTGAGTCACCAGCTCCGAATGAGCATGTGCAATAGTTCACAGCATATATGTAGATGCATTTGTGATTGGCTGATGGCTGTCACATGATACCTAAAATAATTTATTTTTTATTTTTTTTGTTTATGAAAAGCACTATCTGAATCTTGAAAGTTTATTGCTTTTATGACTGTCCCTTTAATGGGTAATGATTTCCAGGCAACAATATACTGCCTCAAATAGTATATAAAGTGAACGTTAAAAATTGGATAGTAATAGCACATTCACTTAATATAGTATTTGAAACAGTATATTGTTGTCTGCAAAACATTAACCCATTAAAGGGACAGTCATAAAAGAAATAAACCTTCAAGATTCAGATAGGGGTTTTCATAAAAAAAAAAAAAAATTATCAACAATTCAGCTTTGTTCTTTTGGTATTCTTTTCAAATTTAATTTTCTTCAAAAACTGATGATTGATAAAATGAAGGGTTAAAGGGACATTATTGTGAAAATTCAACTTTTAAGATCCATATAGGCAATCAAATATTATTCTAATTATTTGAAGATTGTAGCGGAAAACCAATTAATTTAACCATGATGCTTTTGTCCAAAAAATAACAAGATAACCAAAAAAAATATGTATTTAACAATGTTTTTTAATGAACGATTAACAAAAAAATTAAATCGATAGGACTTGAACTGGATTCATTCTTCTCTATTTTCTTTAAACCGCATTTGATTCCTTTAAAAAGAAAAAAAATATATATAAATTTTAAAATGGGAAAAGCACAGACTAATTAAAAAAGGTATTGGTTAAAACTAGAATAAAATATACTAACATGAGAAATATCTAGCAACAAGGCTATTCCGAACTTCGACTCCACCAGTGGTGGAATCTCTTGAAGCATCAAGATCTTCATTGTTTTCATTATTACTGAGAACAGTGACATCCACATCTCCATCTTGCAGCGCTATGTTGTGCAAAATGCAGCACACCAAAATGATATCTGACACCTTGCACGGGTCATATTGCAGCACTCCACCGGATCTATCTAGACACCTAAATCTAGTTTTTAATAAACCATAGGTGCGCTCAATGGCTGACCGAGTCCTCCGATGAGCATCATTATATTTTTTCTGAGCGTCGGTTCTTGGATTTGTGAATTGCGTCATGAGCCAGTGCCGACAAGGATATCCACTGTCTCCTAACAAAGAAAAAGATTGTAAATAAATTAGAAAACATTTACAATAAAATAAAAAAAAGTCAAAAATAAAATGTGAAATAGACTATCAAATAAAGGAATAATATACATAATTAACTAATAGCCATCCATCAGGCATCTCTGCTGACAAACATCTGATAAAGTGCCGACTGTTGAAGAATATAATAGTCATGACATGACCCAGGAAAATTTGAGCGGACACTCATTATTTTGAGCTTTGCATCAGAAACCATTTGTACATTTAAGGAATGGTTATGTTTCCGATTTCTAAACTGCTCTTCTTTGTGTTGCGGAGGTCTCAATTGGATGTGTGTACAATCAATAGCCCCTAAGACATTGGGCATACCAGCAACTTTAAAAAAATTAGTTTTCAAACTTTGCCAACCTTCAGCATTATTAGGGAAATTAATAAATAATTTTAAATGCTTCAAAATAGCTTTGAGCACATGTGTCAGATGCCTTGAAAAAGAAGGTTGACTGAGGCCCACAACTATACTACTGACAGATTGGAAAGACCGGACCCAGTAGCCAAAAAATGGATAACTGCCAATAATTTTATCATTCCTGGAAGAGCATGGGTCCTTCCTGTCTTTGGGTCGATATCAGCTTCAACTAGATGATACAAATTAATTAAGGACTGTCTATTCAGTCGGAATCTTCTTTTTATTTCTTGTTCAGAAAGGGCTTCCAAACCAATTCTTAAATGAAAAATTCTTGGAACCCTTCTTCTTGTTTCTGGAACAAGAACAAAAAACAACTACTTGCGCTTTTCCACTATCTCGCAACCTCAAAATTGGTGAATATGGAAAAAGTGAATATGACATGCGACAATTTTGATAAATACAAGATAATTGCGAATAAAAAAGGGCGTGTATGAAAAGGGTATACATGTAATAGAAGTATTAGGCATTTCCAGACAATTGATTCTCAAAATTCGAAACTTGCGAGTGAACATAAGTCACTTTATTCGCATATCAGAGAAATAGAGACTTTTCTGGCGCATCAACTTTAAATAATAAATTTGTCGATATAATGTTAACTTTCATTTTATGAGAAAAATATGAGAATTTTCATATTCGGCGCTTGATAAATCTTGCCCAAAGTTACATTACAGCAAGTGAATAGTAATATGTTACAGTGGTTTTCCATGTATTCTTCAATTGCAGTGTAAAAATATTGTCTTGTTTCATGAGAAGACATAGGAACAGCAATGATTTAAGACTAAACAGACTAAGAATGGAAAAAAGGCAATTGTTTCAAACAATAATAGATCTTACTTCTAATTAAGAGGCTTAATCTTTATAAAATAGATTTTATTTCTGGTAGTGCATTATTTTGCTTGGGGGGGGGGGGGTGATCATAAAGTTGCTGAGATAGAAAGGTTTACATTTGAAATAAAAAGCCACATAAACAAAACCATCTGTACAGATGTGTAATTAGGCCATGTGAGAACAGACCTGCCATGTTTGTTTAGGGAAATGCCCTTTTATACCATTTCTATAAGAGATTATTATCTTGTTACTTCTTTAACATACCATATTCATCACAGTCACATTTATTTAGCCTTGTACTAATGAGTTTGTATACAGGGCATGTACCTTTATCCAAGAGCCCCATCACCAGAATAGCTGTCTGTCGCCCCTCATCTAATAATAGATCTTCTAGTTAAGGGGCTTTTCAAGTGTTTTGCCTTTTCTGTTGATGTGCTGCCCTAGGCACTGGTAATATATTGAGACTTTCCATGTATTGTTTTTTTTCTGTAGTTATACAGCTCTAGGCACTAGTAATTTGTTCAGACGTTGTAGGTTATTGGTGTTTAAGGCACTGGTAATATTTTTGTGGAACTTAAGCCAATGTGTTGTGTGCCAGATGAAGAAATAACAGAGACCAGACCAAATATACAAACAATGGCTAACCCTTCACAGGCTGATCTCTAATTCACTGCTAGCAGAACTTCCCTTACAGACAAAAGGAAAGTGAAGCTCTTGCTAAGTGTAACAGCTAATATAATCGGAACATTCCTAGATAGGAGAAATAGATCTGATAAGTCATTATTAATCACACCACCCAGCTCCTCCAATAGCAGGTGCAATGGGAAGGGGAGCAAACAATCACAATAACGCTAGTGTCATTATTGGCACCTCACTTGTAATCCTGCTCTTATTTGCACATTTCTTTCATGTTGGTTGAGTTGTTAGGCAAAATACAGACAAAGAAGAGTTTTATTTCTCTTAGAAAAACTAAGTCTTGTTTGTTACATTTCATGTGAGTTACCTGCAGACAAGACTATGTGACATTACAAATATTATTTAAAGATAAATGAGGTTTCTACCAGTATAAATTAGACTTGTGCGTGGCAGAAAAATTAGTTTTGGATGTTTTAGAATTTCGTTTTAGGATCGATTCAAATTCGGATACATTCGAATGCATTTGTTTCTGATTCATTCGGATTAAAATAAATTTGGATGTATTTGGTTCGGATTCGATTTGTAAATTCGGAAGTTCGGTATGTGTTAGTTTGGATGTGCTGTGTATTAGATTAGTATTATGTACTGTAATATTAGGTGTAACTCATAGCAGAGTGATATAACCTAATATACTGTAAACTACTAGTGTAATCGTGGTTAGTCCATGGCCATCCGAATGTAACAAATAAATCCAAACTAAATTGAATTTATTATTTATTTGAATTTTTATTTATTTGAATTTTATTATTTATTTATTTATTGGGATCTTTCTAACGCCGGTATTTAGAGTCGTGGCTGAAGTGAGCGTTAGAAATCTAACGACAAAAGTCCAGCCGCAGAAAAAAAACAGGAGTTAAGAGCTTTATGGGCTAACGCCGGTTTATAAAGCTCTTAACTATTGTGCTCTAAAGTACACTAACACCCATAAACTACCTATGTACCCCTAAACCGAGGCCCCCCCACATCGCCGCCACTCTATTAATTTTTTTTAACCCCCTAATCTGCCGACCACACACCGCCGCCACCTACGTTATCCCTATGTACTCCTAATCTGCTGCCCCTAATACCGCCGACACCTACATAATATTTATTAACCCCTAATCTGCCGCCCCCGCTATCGCTGACACCTGCATATTTTTTTAACCCCTAATCTGCCGCTCCGTACACCGCCGCAACCTACATTATACCTATGTACCCCTAATCTGCTGCCCCTAACACAGCCGACCCCTATATTATATTTATTAACCCCTAATCTGCCGCCCCCAACGTCGCCTCCACCTACCCACAATTATTAACCCCTAATCTGCTGACCGGACCACACCGCTACTATAATAAATGTATTAACCCCTAAAGCTAAGCTCTAATGCGAGCTCAATCTGATTGGCTGATCGGATCAGCCAATCGGATTGAACTTGAATCTGATTTCATCAGCCAATCAGAATTTTCCTACCTTAATTCCGATTGGCTGATAGAATCCTATCAGCCAATCGGAATTTGAGGGACGCCATCTTGGATGACGTCCCTTAAAGGAACCGTCATTTGTCGGGAAGTCGTCGGTGAAGATGGATGTTCCGCGTCGGCGGGATGAACTACATGGATCCAGGAAGAAAGAAGATTGAAGATGCCGCTTGATAGAAGACTTCAGTCTGATCATGGACCTCTTCAGCTCCCGCTTGGATGAAGACTTTAGCCGGATCATGGACATCTTCAGCCCCCCGCTTGGGCTTGGATCAAGACATCGGAGGCTCTTCTGGATCGATCGGTGAAGCCGGCGTGGTGAAGACAAGGTAGGGAGATCTTCAGGGGCTTAGTGTTAGGTTTATTTAAGGGGGGTTTGGGTTAGATTAGGGGTATGTGGGTGGTGGGTTGTAATGTTGGGGGGGGGTATTGTATGTTTTTTTTTTACAGGCAAAAGAGCTGAATTCTTTGGGGCATGCCCCGCAAAGGGCCCTTTTCAGGGCTGGTAAGGTAAAAGAGCTTTTCTATTTTAATTTTAGAATAGGGTAGGGCATTTTTTTATTTTGGGGGTCTTTGTTATTTTATTAGGGGGCTTAGAGTAGGTGTAATTATTTTAACATTGTTGTAATATTTTTCTAATGTTTGTAAATATTTTTTTATTTTTTGTAACTTAGTTCTTTTTTATTTTTTGTACTTTAGTTAGTTTATTTCATTGTATTTATTTGTAGGTATTGTATTTAATTAATTTATTGATAGTGTAGTGTTAGGTTTCATTGTAGATAATTGTAGGTAGTTTATTTAATTTATTTATTGATAGTGTAGTGTTAGGTTTAATTGTAACTTAGGTTAGGATTTATTTTACAGGTAATTTTGTAATTATTTTAACTAGGTAGCTATTAAATAGTTATTAACTATTTAATAGCTATTGTACCTGGTTAAAATAAATACAAAGTTGCCTGTAAAATAAATATTAATCCTAAAATAGCTACAATATAATTATAATTTATATTGTAGCTATATTAGGATTTATTTTACAGGTAAGTATTTAGCTTTAAATAGGAATAATTTATTTAATAAGAGTTAATTTATTTCGTTAGATTTAAATTATATTTAACTTAGGGGGGTGTTAGTGTTAGGGTTAGAGTTAGCTTTAGGGGTTAATACATTTATTAGAGTAGCGGTGCGGTCAGGTCGGCAGATTAGGGGTTAATAATTGTAGGTAGGTGGAGGCGACGTTGGGTGCGGCAGATTAGGGGTTAATAAATATAATATAAGGGTCGGCGGTGTTAGGGGCAGCAGATTAGGGGTACATAGGGATAATTTAGGTTGCGGCGGTGTACGGAGCGGCAGATTTGGGGTTAATAATAATATGCAGGGGTCAGCGATAGCGGGGGCAGCAGATTAGGGGTTAATAAATATAATATAGGGGTCTGCGGTGTTAGGGGCAGCAGATTAGGGGTACATAGGGATAACGTAGGTTGCGGCGGTGTACGGAGCGGCAGATTAGGGGTTAATAATAATATGCAGGGGTCAGCGATAGCGGGGGCGGCAGATTAGGGGTTAATAAGTGTAAGGTTAGGGGTGTTTAGACTCGGGGTACATGTTAGGGTGTTAGGTGCAGATTTAGGAAGTGTTTCCCCATAGGAAACAATGGGGCTGCGTTAGGAGCTGAACGCTGCTTTTTTGCAGGTGTTAGTTTTTTTTTCAGCTCAAACAGCCCCATTGTTTCCTATGGGGGAATCGTGCACGAGCACGTTTTTGAAGCTGGCCGCGTCCGTAAGCACCGCTGGTATCGACAGTTGCAGTGGCGGTAAATATGCTCTACGCTCCCTTTTTTGGAGCCTAACGCAGCCCTTCTGTGAACTCTAAATACCAGCGGTATTTAAAAGGTGCGGGGAAAAAAAAGCATGCGTAGCTAACGCACCCCTTTGGCCGCAGAACTCTAAATCTAGCCGTTAGGGTTTATTTTATAGGTAAGTATTTAGTTTTAAAAAGGAATAATTTAGTTAATGATAGTAATTTTATTTAGATTTATTTGAATTATATTTAAGTTAGGGGGGTTAGGGTTAGACTTAGGTTTAGGGGTTAATACATTTAGAATAGTGGTTTGGACGTTGGGGACAGCAGATTAAGGGTTAATAAGTGTAGGTAGGTTAAGGAGACATTGGGGCGGCAGATAAGGGGGTTAATAAATATAATGTAGGTGTCGGCGATGTTGGGGGCAGCAGATTAGGGGTTATTAAATATAATGTAGGTGGTGGCGATGTTGGGGGCAGCAGATTAGGGGTTAATAAATATAATGTAGGTGGCGGCGATGTCCGGAGCGGCAGATTAGGGGTTAATAAGTATAATGTAGGTGTCTGCACTGTTGGGGGCGGCAGATTAGGGGTTAATAAGTGTAAGATTAGGGGTGTTTAGACTTGGGGTTCATGTTAGGGTGTTAGGTGTAAATATAACTTTAGTTTCCCCATCGGAATCAATGGGGCTGCCTTACGACCAGCTCACCCCTGATTTAAGCAGCGCTGGTATTGGAGTGTGGTATGGAGCTCAATTTTGCTCTACGCTCACTTCTTGCCTGTTAACGCCGGGTTGGTAAAAACCTGTAATACCAGCACTGTAGGTAAGTGAGCGGTGAGAATAAACTGCACGTTAGCACCGCACAGCTCATAACGCAAAACTCGTAATCTGGCCGTTTGTTATTTTTGTAAGGTTAGGTTTTTGGTTTTCAGTAATCTTAGGGTTGTTTTATTCTCTGCAAGGGTATTTTTTTTATATTTTCTGTAATCTTAGTTTTGTTTTTTCAGTAATCTTAGGGTTTTTTATTTTCTCCTGTTAAGTGTAGTCAGTCCACGGGTCATCCATTACTTATGGGATTATATCTCCTCCCTAACAGGAAGTGCAAGAGGATCACCCAAGCAGAGCTGCTATATAGCTCCTCCCCTCTACGTCATACCCAGTCATTCTTTTTCACCTAACTAATAGATAGGACGTGTGAGAGGACTGTGGTTATTAAAATTAGTTTTTATATCTTCAATCAAAAGTTTGTTATTTTAAACAGCACTGGAGTGTGTTGTTTTTTCTCAGGCAGCATTAGAAGAAGAATCTACCTGAGTTTGTGTATGATCTTAGCGGTCGTAACTAAGATCCATTTGCTGTTCTCGGCCATTCTGAGGAGTGAGGTAACTTCAGAACAGGGGACAGCGGGCAGGGTTCACCTGCAAAGAGGTATGTTGCAGTATATTATTTTCTAAGGAATGGAATTGACTGAGAAAATACTGCTAATACCCATATAATGTAAGTGCAGCCTTAAATGCAGTAGTAGCGACTGGTATCAGGCTGATATGTATGTATGTTTACACTGAGGTATTTCTGGGGAATGGAACTTCACTAAGAAAATACTGTATACATTTAACTTATATTTGAGCCCCCACTGCAGCGAAAGCGACTAGCAGCAGGCTTATTAATATCATTTCATAATTTTATTTTTAAAACGTTTACTGGCATGTTAATCGTTTTTCTCTGAGGTACTTGGTGATAAAACTTTTTGGGCATTATTTTTCCACATGGCTGTCGTTTATTTATGAATAAAATCAGTTTACTGAGCTTCCCCACTGTTATAATATGAGTGGGAGGGGCCTATTTTGGCGCTTTATTGCGCAGTAAGAATTCAGTCACAGTCTTCCTATTCCTTCCTCCATGATCCAGGACGTCTCTACAGAGCCCAGGGGTCTCCAAAACTAGTTTTGAGTGAGGTAATCACTCACAGCAGACCTGTGAGACTGTGCTTTTGACTGTGATAAAACGTTTATATTAATCTGTTATCCGTTTTTTGGGTACTAAGGGGTTAATCATCCATTTGCTGGTGGGTGCAATCCTTTTCTAACTTAATGCATTTACTGTGAAAATTTGGTTGCTATAACTAATTTGGTTCATTGTTATTTCAACTGTGACAGTTTATTTGTGCTTCTTAAAGGCACAGTAACGTTTTTTATATTGCTTGTAAATTTATTTCAAAAGTATTTTCCAAGCTTGCTAGTTTCATTGCTAGTTTGTTAAACATGTCTGACACAGAGGAAACTCTTTGTGCAATATGTTTAAAGGCCAATGTGGAGCCCAATAGAAATTTGTGTACTAATTGCATTGATGCTTCTTTAAATAAAAGCCAATCTGTACATGTAAAGAAAATTTCACCAGACAACGAGGGGGAAGTTATGCCGACTAACTCTCCTCACGTGTCAGTACCTTCGTCTCCCGCTCAGGAGGTGCGTGATATTGTGGCGCCAAGTACATCAGGGCGGCCCATACAAATCACTTTGCAAGACATGGCTAATGTTATGACTGAAGTATTATCTAAATTGCCAGAATTTAGGGGTAAACGCGACCACTCTGGGAGGAGAACAGAGTGCGCTGATAATATTAGAGCCATGTCTGATACTGCGTCACAATTTGCAGAACATGAGGACGGAGAGCTTCATTCTGTGGGTGACGGATCTGATCCAAGTAAACTGGACTCAGACATTTCAAATTTTAAATTTAAGCTTGAGAACCTCCGTGTTTTGCTAGGGGAGGTATTAGCGGCTCTGAATGATTGTAACACGGTTGCAATTCCAGAGAAAATGTGTAGGCTGGATAAATATTTTGCGGTACCGACGTGTACTGACGTTTTTCCTATTCCTAAAAGGCTTACAGAAATTATTAACAAGGAGTGGGATAGACCTGGTGTACCCTTTTCTCCCCCTCCTATATTTAGAAAAATGTTTCCAATAGACGCCACCACACGGGACTTATGGCAGACGGTCCCTAAGGTGGAGGGAGCAGTTTCTACTCTGGCTAAGCGCACCACTATCCCGGTGGAGGATAGCTGTGCTTTTTCAGATCCAATGGATAAAAAGTTAGAGGGTTACCTTAAGAAAATGTTTGTTCAACAAGGTTTTATATTACAACCCCTTGCATGCATTGCGCCTGTCACGGCTGCGGCGGCATTCTGGTTTGAGTCTCTGGAAGAGACCATTAGCTCAGCTACATTGGATGAGATTACAGACAAGCTTAGAGTCCTTAAGCTAGCTAATTCATTTATTTCCGATGCCGTAGTACACTTAACTAAACTTACGGCTAAGAATTCCGGATTCGCCATTCAAGCGCGCAGAGCGCTGTGGCTTAAATCCTGGTCAGCCGATGTGACTTCTAAATCTAAATTGCTTAACATTCCTTTCAAAGGGCAGACATTATTCGGGCCCGGTTTGAAAGAAATTATCGCTGACATTACTGGAGGTAAGGGCCATGCCCTGCCTCAAGACAGGGCCAAACCAAGGGCTAAACAGTCTAATTTTCGTGCCTTTCGTAACTTCAAGGCAGGAGCAGCATCAACTTCCTCCGCTCCAAGACAGGAAGGAACTGTTGCTCGCTACAGACAGGGCTGGAAACCTAACCAGTCCTGGAACAAGGGCAAACAGGCCAGGAAGTGAGGGCCCCCGATCCGGAAACGGATCTAGTGGGGGGCAGACTTTCTCTCTTCGCCCAGGCTTGGGCAAGAGATGTCCAGGATCCCTGGGCGTTAGAGATCATATCTCAGGGATATCTTCTGGACTTCAAAGCTTCTCCTCCAAAAGGGAGATTTCATCTTTCAAGGTTGTCAGCAAACCAGATAAAGAGAGAAGCGTTTCTACGCTGTGTACAAGACCTTTTACTAATGGGAGTGATCCATCCAGTTCCGCGGTCGGAGCACGGACAAGGGTTTTACTCAAATCTGTTTGTGGTTCCCAAAAAAGAGGGAACCTTCCGACCAATTTTGGACTTAAAGATCCTAAACAAATTCCTAAGAGTTCCATCGTTCAAAATGGAAACTATTCGGACAATCTTACCTATGATCCAAAGGGGTCAATACATGACCACAGTGGATTTAAAGGATGCCTACCTTCACATACCGATTCACAAGGATCATTATCGGTACCTAAGGTTTGCCTTCCTAAACAGGCATTACCAGTTTGTAGCTCTTCCCTTCGGGTTAGCCACGGCTCCAAGAATCTTTACAAAGGTTCTGGGCTCTCTTCTGGCGGTACTAAGACCGCGAGGAATTTCGGTAGCTCCGTACCTAGACGACATTCTGATACAAGCATCAAGTTTCCAGACTGCCAAGTCCCATACAGAGTTGGTTCTGGCATTTCTAAGGTCGCATGGGTGGAAGGTGAACGTAGAAAAGAGTTCTCTATTGCCACTCACAAGAGTTCCCTTCTTGGGGACTCTTATAGATTCTGTAGAAATGAAAATTTACCTGACAGAAGACAGGTTAACAAAACTTCTAAATGCTTGCCGTGTCCTTCATTCCATTCAACACCCGTCAGTGGCTCAATGCATGGAGGTAATCGGCTTAATGGTAGTGGCAATGGACATAGTACCTTTTGCACGCCTGCATCTCAGACCACTACAATTGTGCATGCTAAGTCAGTGGAATGGGGATTACTCAGATTTGTCCCCTATGCTGAATCTGGATCAAGAGACCAGAGATTCTCTTCTATGGTGGCTTTCTCGACCACATCTGTCCAGGGGGATGCCCTTCAGCAGGCCAGATTGGACAATTGTAACAATAGACGCCAGCCTACTAGGTTGGGGCGCTGTCTGGAATTCCCTGAAGGCTCAGGGATCATGGACTCAGGAGGAGAGTCTCCTTCCAATAAACATTCTGGAATTAAGAGCAGTTCTCAATGCTCTTCTGGCTTGGCCTCAGCTAGCAACTCTGAGGTTCATCAGGTTCCAGTCGGACAACATCACGACTGTGGCTTACATCAACCATCAGGGAGGGACAAGGAGTTCCCTAGCGATGATGGAAGTCTCAAAGATAATTCGCTGGGCAGAGTCTCACTCTTGCCACCTGTCAGCGATCCACATCCCAGGCGTGGAGAACTGGGAGGCGGATTTCCTAAGTCGCCAGACTTTTCATCCGGGGGAGTGGGAACTTCACCCGGAGGTATTTGCACAACTGCTTTGGCGTTGGGGCAAACCAGATCTGGATCTCATGGCGTCTCGCCAGAACGCCAAGCTTCCTTGTTACGGATCAAGGTCCAGGGACCCGAGAGCGGTTCTGATAGATGCTCTGACAGCACCTTGGGTCTTCAACATGGCTTATGTGTTTCCACCCTTCCCGATACTTCCTCGACTGATTGCCAGGATCAAACAGGAGAGAGCATCAGTGATTCTAATAGCGCCTGCGTGGCCACGCAGGACCTGGTATGCAGATCTAGTGGACATGTCGTCCTGTCCACCATGGTCTCTGCCTCTGAGACAGGACCTTCTGGTTCAGGGTCCTTTCAAACATCCAAATCTAATTTCTCTGAGGCTGACTGCATGGAGATTGAACGCTTGATTCTATCAAAGCGTGGATTCTCGGAGTCAGTGATTGATACCTTAATACAGGCTAGGAAACCTGTTACCAGGAAAATATACCATAAAATATGGCGTAAATACTTACATTGGTGCGAATCCAAGAGTTACTCATGGAGTAAGGTTAGGATTCCTAGGATATTGTCTTTTCTACAAGAAGGCTTAGAAAAGGGTTTATCTGCTAGTTCGTTAAAGGGACAGATCTCAGCTCTGTCCATTCTTTTACACAAGCGTCTGTCAGAAGTTCCAGACGTTCAGGCTTTTTGTCAGGCTTTGGCCAGGATTAAGCCTGTGCTTAAAACTGTTGCTCCGCCATGGAGCTTAAACTTAGTTCTTAACGTTTTACAGGGTGTTCCGTTTGAACCCCTTCATTCCATTGATATCAAGCTGTTATCTTGGAAAGTTCTGTTCTTAATGGCTATTTCCTCGGCTCGAAGAGTCTCTGAGTTATCAGCCTTACATTGTGATTCTCCTTATCTGATTTTTCATTCAGACAAGGTAGTTCTGCGTACTAAACCTGGGTTCTTACCTAAGGTAGTCACTAACAGGAATATCAATCAAGAGATTGTTGTTCCTTCATTGTGCCCTAATCCTTCCTCAAAGAAGGAACCACTTCTGCACAATCTGGACGTCGTCCGTGCCCTGAAATTCTATTTGCAGGCAACTAAAGATTTTCGACAAACTTCTTCCCTGTTTGTCGTTTATTCTGGACAGAGGAGAGGTCAAAGGGCTTCGGCTACCTCTCTCTCCTTCTGGCTTCGTAGCATAATACGTTTAGCCTATGAGACTGCTGGACAGCAGCCTCCTGAAAGAATTACAGGTCATTCTACCAGAGCTGTGGCTTCCACTTGGGCCTTTAAAAATGAGGCCTCTGTTGAACAGATTTGCAAGGCTGCAACTTGGTCTTCACTTCACACCTTTTCAAAATTTTACAAATTTGACACTTTTGCTTCTTCGGAGGCTGTTTTTGGGAGAAAGGTTCTTCAGGCAGTGGTTCCTTCCATGTAAAGGTCCTGCCTGTCCCTCCCGTCATCCGTGTACTTTTAGCTTTGGTATTAGTATCCCATAAGTAATGGATGACCCGTGGACTGACTACACTTAACAGGAGAAAACATAATTTAAGCTTACCTGATAAATTCCTTTCTCCTATAGTGTAGTCAGTCCACGACGCGCCCTGTTTTTACGGCAGGTCTAAATTTTAAATTAAACTCCAGTCACCACTGCACCCTATAGTTTCTCCTTTCTCGTTTGGTTTCGGTCGAATGACTGGGTATGACGTAGAGGGGAGGAGCTATATAGCAGCTCTGCTTGGGTGATCCTCTTGCACTTCCTGTTAGGGAGGAGATATAATCCCATAAGTAATGGATGACCCGTGGACTGACTACACTACAGGAGAAAGGAATTTATCCGGTAAGCATAAATTATGTTTTATGTAATGTTTGGGTTTTTTGTAATGCAGGTTTTTTTTGTTTGTAATTTTTGAATGCTTTTTAGGTAGTTAGTATATTTTTAATTTTATTTCAGTGTATTTTAATTGGGGTTAAGTTAGGGGGTGTCAGGTTACGGGGCTTTGTTTTTAGTTTAATGCTTTGTGCTGTGGGGGTAAAAGGATTAGGGGTTAATAGGTTAATTGGGTGTTTGCATTGTGGGGGCTGGCAGATTAGGGGCTAATAGGTTAATTGGGTGTTTGCATTGTGGGGGGTTGGCGGATTAGGGGTTAACAAGTTAATTAGGTGTTTGCAATGTCGGGGGATGGCGGTTTAGGGGTTTATATGTTTTATTAGTGATTGCGATGTATGGGGATGACGGTTTAGGGGTTAATAAATGTTATCAGTGATTGCGATGTATGGGGATGGCGGTTTAGGGGTTAATATGTTTATTTAGTATTTGTGATGTGGGGGATGGTTTTAAATGGTGTTTTAACATTTGGGTTAAAAAAAATTCCGGTTTAGATTTTTACGTGTGACTTCAACATTTTTTTTTTATGTTTATGTTACGCGTGCAATATGATATACTGGCGTAAGCTACTGTGGAACATAAAAGGGCCATAAAGATCACATTATGGGGGTTGGGGTCCATATTGCTATGCTGAATGTTAAATATTACATTTCCCAACATCCCTGTCTCTCACTGCTGATATATATAAAAAAATGGCCATTTTCAAGCATCTTGACATTGACTTCAACCCCATTAGACTGCCACATTCAACTCTCTGTCCCTATACTACTAACTCCTTAAGGTGCTACACTGTCCCTGTTACCTACTCACCCACTCTGCACACATTCAGGGAGGGGTTTCTATAAGAAACACCACATTTTGACCCAACAGCCACTTTATCTACAGTGGAGGGTTATAATGGGAGTCACACATATATTGCAGCAATGAGGCTGAGCCAGTCAAGAATGCAGGACAGCTAACCGGCCAATTATCCCTAGTAAACTAACTGGTATTTATAGTTCTCAATCCAGGACATTTTTAACTTAGGGAGGCTTCAAACAGTTTTCTTTCACCCCTATATCAGAGCAACATCAAACTTGTTGAACTGGTCATTTTCATCTGAGACAACAGACAGTAAAAGATGTTTTGTGATCCAGAAGTTTAAATATTATATCTCCCAGCATGCCTTTCTCCAGAACTGCCAACTAATTTGCATAGTCGGTAAAGTCAGACAAAGTTACATTACAGCAAGTGAATAGTAATATGTTACAGTGGTTTTCCATGTATCTGCAATTGCAGTGTAAAAATATTGTCTTGTTTCATGAGAAGACATAGGAACAGCAATGATTTAAGACTAAACAGACTAAGAATGGAAAAAAGGCAATTGATTCAAACAATAATAGATCTTACTTCTAATTAAGAGGCTTAATCTTTATAAAATAGATTTTATTTCAGGTAGTGCATTATTTTGCTTGGGGTGGGGGGGATGATCATAAAGTTGCTGAGATAGAAAGGTTTACATTTGAGATAAAAAGCCACATAAACAAAACCATCTGTACAGATGTGTAATTAGGCCATGTGAGAACAGACCTGCCATGTTTGTTTAGGGAAATGCCCTTTTATACCATTTCTATAAGAGATTATTATCTTGTTACTTCTTTAACATACCATATTCATCACAGTCACATTTATTTAATGTTAATCGGAACATTCCTAGATAGGAGAAATAGATCTGATAAGTCATTATTAATCACAACCCCCAGCTCCTCCAATAGCAGGTGCAATGGGAAGGGGAGCAAACAATCACAATAACGCTAGTGTCATTACTGGCACCTCACTTGTAATCCTGCTCTTATTTGCACATTTCTTTCATGTTGGTTGAGTTGTTAGGCAAAATACAGACAAAGAAGAGTTTTATTTCTCTTAGAAAAACTAAGTCTTGTTTGTTACATTTCATGTGAGTTACCTGCAGACAAGACTATGTGACATTACAAATATTATTTAAAGATAAATTAGGTTTCTACCAGTATAAATTAGACTTGTGCGCGGCAGAAAAATTAGTTTTGGATGTTTTAGTATTTCTTTTTAGGATCGATTCAAATTCGGATACATTCAAATGCATTTGTTTCTGATTTATTCGGATTAAAATAAATTTGGATGTATTTGGTTCAGATTCGATTTGTAAATTCGGAAACTCGGTATGTGTTAGTTTGGATGTGCTGTGTATTAGATTAGTATTATGTACTGTAATATTAGGTGTAACTTATAGCAGAGTGATATAACCTAATATACTGTAAACTACTAGTGTAATCGTGGTTAGTCCATGGCCATCCGAATGTAACAAATAAATCCAAACTAATTTGAATTTATTATTTATTATTTATTTATTTATTTATTTATTGGGATCTTTCTAACGCCGGTATTTAGAGTCGTGGCTGAAGTGAGTGTTAGAAATCTAACGACAAAACTCCAACCGCAGAAAAAAAACAGGAGTTAAGAGCTTTATGGGCTAACGCCGGTTTAAAAAGCTCTTAACTACTGTGCTCTAAAGTACACTAACACCCATAAACTACCTATGTACCCCTAAACCGAGGCCCCCCCACATCGCCACCACTCTATTAAATTTTTTTAACCCCTAATCTGCCGACCGCACACCGCCGCCACCTACGTTATCCCTATGTACCCCTAATCTGCTGCCCCTAATACCGCCGACACCTACATAATATGTATTAACCCCTAATCTGCCGCCCCCGCTATCGCTGACTCCTGCATATTTTTTTTAACCCCTAATCTGCCACTCCATACACCGCCGCAACCTACATTATACCTATGTACCCCTAATCTGCTGCCCCTAACACAGCTGACCCCTATATTATATTTATTAACCCCTAATCTGCTGCCCCCAACGTCGCCTCCACCTACCTACAATTATTAACCCCTAATCTGCCGACCGGACCACACCGCTACTATAATAAATGTATTAACCCCTAAAGCTAAGCTCTAATGCGAGCTCAATCTGATTGGCTGATCGGATCAGCCAATCGGATTGAACTTGAATCTGATTGGCTGATTTCATCAGCCAATCAGAATTTTCCTACCTTAATTCCGATTGGCTGATAGAATCCTATCAGCCAATCGGAATTCGAGGGACGCCATCTTGGATGACGTCCCTTAAAGGAACCGTCATTTGTCGGGAAGTCGTCAGTGAAGATGGATGTTCCGCGTCGGCGGGATGAACTACATGGATCCGGAAGAAAGAAGATTGAAGATGCCGCTTGATAGAAGACTTCAGTCGGATCATGGACCTCTTCAGCTCCCGCTTGGATGAAGACTTTAGCCGGATCATGGACATCTTCAGCCCCCCGCTTGGGCTTGGATCAAGACATCGGAGGCTCTTCTGGATCGATCGGTGAACCCGGCGTGGCGAAGACAAGGTAGGGAGATCTTCAGGGGCTTAGTGTTAGGTTTATTTAAGGGGGGTTTGGGTTAGATTAGGGGTATGTGGGTGGTGGGTTGTAATGTTGGGGGGGGGGGTATTGTATGGTTTTTTTTTACAGGCAAAAGAGCTGAATTCTTTGGGGCATGCCCCACAAAGGGCCCTTTTCAGGGCTGGTAAGGTAAAAGAGCTTTTCTATTTTAATTTTAGAAAAGGGTAGGGCATTTTTTTTATTTTGGGGGTCTTTGTTATTTTATTAGGGGGCTTAGAGTAAGTGTAATTAGTTTAAAATTGTTGTAATATTTTTCTAATGTTTGTAAATATTTTTTTATTTTTTGTAACTTAGTTCTTTTTTATTTTTTGTACTTTAGTTAGTTTATTTCATTGTATTTATTTGTAGGTATTGTATTTAATTAATTTATTGATAGTGTAGTGTTAGGTTTCATTGTAGATAATTGTAGGTAGTTTATTTAATTTATTTATTGATAGTGTAGTGTTAGGTTTAATTGTAACTTAGGTTAGGATTTATTTTACAGGTAATTTTGTAATTATTTTAACTAGGTAGCTATTAAATAGTTATTAACTATTTAATAGCTATTGTACCTGGTTAAAATAAATACAAAGTTGCCTGTAAAATAAATATTAATCCTAAAATAGCTACAATATAATTATAATTTATATTGTAGCTATATTAGGATTTATTTTACAGGTAAGTATTTAGCTTTAAATAGGAATAATTTATTTAATAAGAGTTAATTTATTTTGTTAGATTTAAATTATATTTAATTTAGGGGGGTGTTAGTGTTAGGGTTAGACTTAGCTTTAGGGGTTAATACATTTATTAGAGTAGCGGTGCGGTCCGGTCGGCAGATTAGGGGTTAATAATTGTAGGTAGGTGGAGGCGACGTTGGGGGCGGCAGATTAGGGGTTAATAAATATAATATAGGGGTCGGCGGTGTTAGGGGCAGCAGATTAGGGGTACATAGGGATAACGTAGGTTGCGGTGGTGTACGGAGCGGCAGATTAGGGGTTAATAATAATATGCAGGGGTCAGCGATAGCGGGGGGCAGCAGATTAGGGGTTAATAGATATAATATAGGGGTCTGCGGTGTTAGGGGCAGCAGATTAGGGGTACATAGGGATAACGTAGGTTGCGGCGGTGTACGGAGCGGCAGATTAGGGGTTAATAATAATATGCAGGGGTCAGCGATAGCGGGGGGCGGCAGATTAGGGGTTAATAAGTGTAAGGTTAGGGGTGTTTAGACTCGGGGTACATGTTAGGGTGTTAGGTGCAGACTTAGGAAGTGTTTCCCCATAGGAAACAATGGGGCTGCGTTAGGAGCTGAACGCTGCTTTTTTGAAGGTGTTAGTTTTTTTTTCAGCTCAAACAGCCCCATTGTTTCCTATGGGGGAATCGTGCACGAGCACGTTTTTGAAGCTGGCCGCGTCCGTAAGCACCGCTGGTATCGAGAGTTGCAGTGGCGGTAAATATGCTCTACGCTCCCTTTTTTGGAGCCTAACGCAGTCCTTCTGTGAACTCTAAATACCAGCGGTATTTAAAAGGTGCGGGGGGAAAAAACATGCGTAGCTAACGCACCCCTTTGACCGCAGAACTCTAAATCTAGCCGTTAGGGTTTATTTTATAGGTAAGTATTTAGTTTTAAAAAGGAATAATTTAGTTAATGATAGTAATTTTATTTAGATTTATTTGAATTATATTTAAGTTAGGGGGGATAGGGTTAGACTTAGGTTTAGGGGTTAATACATTTAGAATAGTGGTTTGGACGTTGGGGATGGCAGATTAAGGGTTAATAAGTATAGGTAGGTTAAGGAGACATTGGGGCGGCAGATTAGGGGTTTAATAAATATAATGTAGGTGTCGGCGATGTTGGGGGCAGCAGATTAGGGGTTATTAAATATAATGTAGGTGGCGGCGATGTTGGGGGCAGCAAATAAATACAAAGTTGCCTGTAAAATAAATATTAATCCTAAAATAGCTACAATATAATTATAATTTATATTGTAGCTATATTAGGATTTATTTTACAGGTAAGTATTTAGCTTTAAATAGGAATAATTTATTTAATAAGAGTTAATTTATTTTGTTAGATTTAAATTATATTTAATTTAGGGGGGTGTTAGTGTTAGGGTTAGACTTAGCTTTAGGGGTTAATACATTTATTAGAGTAGCGGTGCGGTCCGGTCGGCAGATTAGGGGTTAATAATTGTAGGTAGGTGGAGGCGACGTTGGGGGCGGCAGATTAGGGGTTAATAAATATAATATAGGGGTCGGCGGTGTTAGGGGCAGCAGATTAGGGGTACATAGGGATAACGTAGGTTGCGGTGGTGTACGGAGCGGCAGATTAGGGGTTAATAATAATATGCAGGGGTCAGCGATAGCGGGGGGCAGCAGATTAGGGGTTAATAGATATAATATAGGGGTCTGCGGTGTTAGGGGCAGCAGATTAGGGGTACATAGGGATAACGTAGGTTGCGGCGGTGTACGGAGCGGCAGATTAGGGGTTAATAATAATATGCAGGGGTCAGCGATAGCGGGGGCGGCAGATTAGGGGTTAATAAGTGTAAGGTTAGGGGTGTTTAGACTCGGGGTACATGTTAGGGTGTTAGGTGCAGACTTAGGAAGTGTTTCCCCATAGGAAACAATGGGGCTGCGTTAGGAGCTGAACGCTGCTTTTTTGCAGGTGTTAGGTTTTTTTTCAGCTCAAACAGCCCCATTGTTTCCTATGGGGGAATCGTGCACGAGCACGTTTTTGAAGCTGGCCACGTCCGTAAGCACCGCTGGTATCGAGAGTTGCAGTGGCGGTAAAAATGCTCTACACTCCCTTTTTTGGAGCCTAACGCAGTCCTTCTGTGAACTCTAAATACCAGCGGTATTTAAAAGGTGCGGGGGGAAAAAACATGCGTAGCTAACGCACCCCTTTGACCGCAGAACTCTAAATCTAGCCGTTAGGGTTTATTTTATAGGTAAGTATTTAGTTTTAAAAAGGAATAATTTAGTTAATGATAGTAATTTTATTTAGATTTATTTGAATTATATTTAAGTTAGGGGGGATAGGGTTAGACTTAGGTTTAGGGGTTAATACATTTAGAATAGTGGTTTGGACGTTGGGGATGGCAGATTAAGGGTTAATAAGTGTAGGTAGGTTAAGGAGACATTGGGGCGGCAGATTAGGGGTTTAATAAATATAATGTAGGTGTCGGCGATGTTGGGGGCAGCAGATTAGGGGTTATTAAATATAATGTAGGTGGCGGCGATGTTGGGGGCAGCAGATTAGGGGTTAATAAATATAATGTAGGAGGCGGCGATGTCCGGAGCGGCAGATTAGGGGTTAATAAGTGTAAGATTAGGGGTGTTTAGACTTGGGGTTCATGTTAGGGTGTTAGGTGTAAATATAACTTTAGTTTCCCCATCGGAATCAATGGGGCTGCCTTACGACCAGCTCACCCCTGATTTAAGCAGCGCTGGTATTGGAGTGTGGTATGGAGCTCAATTTTGCTCTACGCTCACTTCTTGCCTGTTAACGCTGGGTTGGTAAAAACCTGTAATACCAGCACTGTAGGTAAGTGAGCGGTGAGAATAAACTGCACGTTAGCACCGCACAGCTCATAACGCAAAACTCGTAATCTGGCCGTTTGTTATTTTTGTAAGGTTAGGTTTTTGGTTTTCAATAATCTTAGGGTTGTTTTATTCTCTGCAAGGGTATTTTTTATATTTTCTGTAATCTTAGTTTTGTTTTTTCAGTAATCTTAGGGTTTTTTATTTTATGTAATGTTTGGGTTTTTTGTAATGCAGGTTTTTTTTGTTTGTAATTTTTGAATGCTTTTTAGGTAGTTAGTATATTTTTAATTTTATTTCAGTGTATTTTAATTGGGGTTAAATTAGGGGGTGTCAGGTTACGGGGCTTTGTTTTTAGTTTAATGCTTTGGGTGTTTGCATTGTGGGGGCTGGCAGATTAGGGGCTAATAGGTTAATTGGGTGTTTGCATTGTGGGGGGTTGGCGGATTAGGGGTTAACAAGTTAATTAAGTGTTTGCGATGTCGGGGGATGGCGGTTTAGGGGTTTATATGTTTTATTAGTGATTGCGATGTATGGGGATGGCGGTTTAGGGGTTAATACATTTTATTAGTGATTGCGATGTATGGGGATGGTGGTTTAGGGGTTAATATGTTTATTTAGTATTTGTGATGTGGGGGATGGTTTTAAATGGTGTTTTAACATTTGGGTTAAAAAAAATTCCGGTTTAGATTTTTACGTGTGACTTCAACATTTTTTTTTTATGTTTATGTTACGCGTGCAATATGATATACTGGCGTAAGCTACTGTGGAACATAAAAGGGCCATAAAGATCACATTCTGGGGGTTGGGGTCCATATTGCTATGCTGAATGTTAAATATTACATTTCCCAACATCCCTGTCTCTCACTGCTGATATATATATATAAAAAAATGGCCATTTTCAAGCATCTTGACATGGACTTCAACCCCATTAGACTGCCACATTCAACTCTCTGTCCCTATACTACTAACTCCTTAAGGTGCTACTTTCCCTGTTACCTACTCACCCACTCTGCACACATTCAGGGAGGGGTTTCTATAAGAAACACCACATTTTGACCCAACAGCCACTTTATCTACAGTGGAGGGTTATAATGGGAGTCACACATATATTGCAGCAATGAGGCTGAGCCAGTCAAGAATGCAGGACAGCTAACCGGCCAATTATCCCTAGTAAACTAACTGGTATTTATAGTTCTCAATCCAGGACATTTTTAACTAAGGGAGGCTTCAAACAGTTTTCTTTCACCCCTATATCAGAGCAACATTAAACTTGTTGAACTAGTCATTTTCATCTGAGACAACAGACAGTAAAAGATGTTTTGTGATCTAGAAGTTTAAATATTATATCTCCCAGCATGCCTTTCTCCAGAACTGCCAACTAATTTGCATAGTCGGTAAAGTCAGACAAAGTTACATTACAGCAAGTGAATAGTAATATGTTACAGTGGTTTTCCATGTATCTGCAATTGCAGTGTAAAAATATTGTCTTGTTTCATGAGAAGACATAGGAACAGCAATGATTTAAAACTAAACAGACTAAGAATGGAAAAAAGGCAATTGTTTCAAAAATAATAGATCTTACTTCTAATTCATAAAATAGATTTTATTTCTGGTAGTGCATTATTTTGCTGGGGGGGGGTGATCATAAGTTGCTGAGATAGAAAGGTTTACATCCTATATTATAAAAGGCAAGTGTTTGTCTGAAGCCGTCATGCGCAGTAGAGACAAACACTTGGCCTTAGATCCTCGCACGCGCACCTCGGCACAGCTGACAGCTGACAGACTGTACCTCGCACGCGCACCCTCACCGCACGCGCACCCTCGCACCCACACACCCACATTGTACCTCGCACACGCACCCTCGCATCCACACACCCACAAACTTGCCCGCACGCCACTTAGCCTATCCCCACATACAAAGCCATTAACACTTAGCCATTGTACCTCGCATGCGCACACTCTCACCCACAAACTTGCCCGCATGCCACTTAGCCTATCCCCACATACTTAGCCATTAACACTTAGCCATTGTACCTCGCACGTGCACACTCGCACCCACAAAGAACGCGCACGCGCACCCTTGCACACACACACACTTAGCACGCATGCGCACGCGCACCCTCGCACCCACGCGCACGCAAACATAGCCTCAGCGCGAGCTACCGGCGCGAGTAGTCGCGTGACTAGCAGTTGAAAGCGTTGCGAGGCTTCACAAAACTTAATACAAATATGCAACGCAGTGATAGAAAGGTCATTTGAAAGGTCCGGACTTATCTATGTGCTACACAGCACATACAAAACACATATTTTAATTTTAAAAACAATCATTTGCTCTGTACTTAAAAAAAATTGGGTCTGGACTTATGTAGACAGGGGAGAGAGAGAGGGGGGAGGAGAGAGAGAGACAGGGGAGAGAGAGAGACAGGGGAGAGAGACAGGGGAGAGAGAGAGAGAGACAGGGGAGTGAGAGAGACGGGAGTGAGAGAGACAGGGGGGAGAGAGTGAGAGAGACAGGGGGAGAGAGTGAGAGAGACAGGGGGGAGAGAGTGAGAGAGACAGGGGGGAGAGAGTGAGAGAGACAGGGGAGAGAGAGTGAGAGAGACAGGGGAGAGAGAGTGAGAGAGACAGGGGAGAGAGAATGAGAGAGAGAGACAGAGGAGAGAGAGAGAGAGACAGGGGGGGAGAAAGAGGGGAGAGAGAGAGATAGGGGAGAGAGAGAATATAAAAATAAAACCACACGGCCCGTGTGAACGGGCTTTAGGACTAGTTTGAAATAAAAAGCCACATAAACAAAACCATCTGTACAGATGTGTAATTAGGCCATGTGAGAACAGACCTGCCATGTTTGTTTAGGGAAATGCCCTTTTATACCATTTCTATAAGAGATTATTATCTTGTTACTTCTTTAACATACCATATTCATCACAGTCACATTTATTTAGCCTTGTACTAATGAGTTTGTATACAGGGCATGTACCTTTATCCAAGGGCCCCATCACCAGAATAGCTGTCTGTCGCCCCTCATCTAATAATAGATCTTCTAGTTAAGGGGCTTTTCAAGTGTTTTGCCTTTTCTGTTGATGTGCTGCCCTAGGCACTGGTAATATATTGAGACTTTCCATGTATTGTTATTTTTCTGTAGTTATACAGCTCTAGGCACTAGTAATTTGTTCAGACGTTGTAGGTTATTGGTGTTTAAGGCACTGGTAATATTTTTGTGGAACTTCAGCCAATGTGTTGTGTGCCAGATGAAGAAATAACAGAGACCAGACCAAATATCCAAACAATGGCTAACCCTTCACAGGCTGATCTCTAATTCACTGCTAGCAGAACTTCCCTTACAGACAAAGGGAAAGTGAAGCTCTTGCTAAGTGTAACAGCTAATATAATCAGAACATTCCTAGATAGGAGAAATAGATCTGATAAGTCATTATTAATCACACCACCCAGCTCCTCCAATAGTGGGTGCAATGGGAAGGGGAGCAAACAATCACAATAACGCTAGTGTCATTATTGGCACCTCACTTGTAATCCTGCTCTTATTTGCACATTTCTTTCATGTTGGTTGAGTTGTTAGGCAAAATACAGACTAAGAAGAGTTTTATTTCTCTTAGAAAAACTAAGTCTTGTTTGTTACATTTCATGTGAGTTACCTGCAGACAAGACTATGTGACATTACAAATATTATTTAAAGATAAATGAGGTTTCTACCAGTATAAATTAGACTTGTGCGCGGCAGAAAAATTAGTTTTGGATGTTTTAGAATTTCGTTTTAGGATCGATTCAAATTCGGATACATTCAAATGCATTTGTTTCTGATTCATTCGGATTAAAATAAATTTGGATGTATTTGGTTCGGATTCGATTTGTAAATTCGGAAGTTCGGTATGTGTTAGTTTGGATGTGCTGTGTATTAGATTAGTATTATGTACTGTAATATTAGGTGTAACTCATAGCAGAGTGATATAACATAATATACTGTAAACTACTAGTGTAATCGTGGTTAGTCCATGGCCATCCGAATGTAACAAATAAATCCAAACTAATTTGAATTTATTATTTATTTGAATTTTTATTTATTTGAATTTTATTATTTATTTATTTATTGGGATCTTTCTAACGCCGGTATTTAGAGTCGTGGCTGAAGTGAGCGTTAGAAATCTAACGACAAAACTCCAGCCGCAGAAAAAAAAAAGGAGTTAAGAGCTTTATGGGCTAACGCCGGTTTATAAAGCTCTTAACTACTGTGCTCTAAAGTAAACTAACACCCATAAACTACCTATGTACCCCTAAACCGAGGCCCCCCCACATCGCCACCACTCTATTAAATTTTTTTAACCCCTAATCTGCCGACCACACACCGCCGCCACCTACGTTATCCCTATGTACCCCTAATCTGTTTCCCTCTAATACCGCCGACACCTACATAATATTTATTAACCCCTAATCTGCTGCCCCCGCTATCGCTGACACCTGCATATTTTTTTAACCCCTAATCTGCCGCTCTGTACACCGCTGCAACCTACATTATACCTATGTACCCCTAATCTGCTGCCCCTAACACAGCCGACCCCTATATTATATTTATTAACCCGTAATCTGCCGCCCCCAACGTCGCCTCCACCTACCTACAATTATTAACCCCTAATCTGCCGACCGGACCACACCGCTACTATAATAAATGTATTAATCCCTAAAGCTAAGCTCTAATGCGAGCTCAATCTGATTGGCTGATCGGATCAGCCAATCGGATTGAACTTGAATCTGATTGGCTGATTTCATCAGCCAATCAGAATTTTCCTACCTTAATTCCGATTGGCTGATAGAATCCTATCAGCCAATCGGAATTCGAGGGACGCCATCTTGGATGACGTCCCTTAAAGGAACCGTCATTTGTCGGGAAGTCGTCGGTGAAGATGGATGTTCCGCGTCAGCGGGATGAACTACATGGATCCGGAAGAAAGAAGATTGAAGATGCCGCTTGATAGAAGACTTCAGTCGGATCATGGACCTCTTCAGCTCCCGCTTAGATGAAGACTTTAGCCGGATCATGGACATCTTCAGCCCCCCGCTTGGGCTTGGATCAAGACATCGGAGGCTCTTCTGGATCGATCGGTGAACCCGGCGTGGTAAAGACAAGAAGAACACAGGAGTATAGCGCTAATAGCTAAAAGAGAACAAGGCCACTCTAAAACAGTCACCCCAGGACTGTCACGAAGAAAACAAAGTTAGGAGAAAAAAGAGGGCGCTAAGAGCTGAGTTCTCACCACACTTGGTCAAATAACGGGAAATGCAAATAAAATTGAAATGAATACCTTTACTCACATTAAAATACAATTACAACATTACACATTAAAATAAAATAGAAGGGACGTCTCCCTTTAAAAATTGGATTACCACCTAAAAAATATAAAAAATATGGAAAAAGAAATATTTTTTGTTAAAATGTTTGAGCGTTGTAAAAAGATGCAGCAAGATTGTTACAATGTTAATATCGTTCTTGAGTGAGATCTTCACAGTCTTTGCAACATAGTTTCTTGTGTTAACTGATCGAAAAAAATGTTACAGTTCAGCAAATAATGTCAGCGTGGAGTTAATATAGTAGGATTTTTCATAAAAGTTAAGCGATCATGTTGAACACCTTGTAATCAGGTTATACTCACACTCTTCCAAATGATTGTAATAACGGCTTGATAGCTTACACTTTTGGAGATTATCAGAAGTAAACAATATCTCCAAAGTGTTAGTAACTTTTCTTACTTTCTTGAGTCGGCTGAACCAGGTCAGCGTGATTGGAAACTGCTTTCTTTGCTCCAAAATTCCTAAGCTTGAATCGGCTGAACCCGGTCAGCGTGATTGGAGACAGCTTGTTTTTTCAAACCTCTATATGTCAGATATTGCAGGATTTCCAAGGGGATAATGAAAGTCCACAGACCCGCACTTAGCGTGAATCACGCGCGGGTTACAGAGTAAAACTAGGTACCTAGATTTAAAGATAGAGTAAAGTCTTTTGTTGGGAACAACACAAGTAAGTAAGCAAGTGTTGTTCCCAACAAAAGACTTTACTCTATCTTTAAATCTAGGTACCTAGTTTTACTCTGTAACCCGCGCGTGATTCACGCTAAGTGCGGGTCTGTGGACTTTCATTATCCCCTTGGAAATCCTGCAATATCTGACATATAGAGGTTTGAAAAAACAAGCTGTCTCCAATCACGCTGACCGGGTTCAGCCGATTCAAGCTTAGGAATTTTGGAGCAAAGAAAGCAGTTTCCAATCACGCTGACCTGGTTCAGCCGACTCAAGAAAGTAAGAAAAGTTACTAACACTTGGGAGATATTGTTTACTTTTGATAATCTCCAAAAGTGTAAGCTATCAAGCCGTTATTACAATCATTTGGAAGAGTGTGAGTATAACCTGATTACAAGGTGTTCAACATGATCGCTTAACTTTTATGAAAAATCCTACTATATTAACTCCACGCTGACATTATTTGCTGAACTGTAACATTTTTTTCGATCAGTTAACACAAGAAACTATGTTGCAAAGACTGTGAAGATCTCACTCAAGAACGATATTAACATTGTAACAATCTTGCTGCATCTTTTTACAACGCTCAAACATTTTAACAAAAAATATTTATTTTTCCATATTTTTTATATTTTTTAGGTGGTAATCCAATTTTTAAAGGGAGACGTCCCTTCTATTTTATTTTAATGTGTAATGTTGTAATTGTATTTTAATGTGAGTAAAGGTATTCATTTCAATTTTATTTGCATTTCCCGTTATTTGACCAAGTGTGGTGAGAACTCAGCTCTTAGCGCCCTCTTTTTTCTCCTAACTTTGTGGTAAAGACAAGGTAGGGAGATCTTCAGGAGCTTAGTGTTAGGTTTATTTAAGGGGGTTTGGGTTAGATTAGGGGTATGTGGGTGGTGGGTTGTAATGTTGGGGGGGGTATTGTATGTTTTTTTTTTACAGGCAAAAGAGCTGAATTCTTTGGGGCATGCCCCGCAAAGGGCCCTTTTCAGGGCTGGTAAGGTAAAAGAGCTTTTCTATTTTAATTTTAGAATAGGGTAGGGCATTTTTTTATTTTGGGGGTCTTTGTAATTTTATTAGGGGACTTAGAGTAGGTGTAATTAGTTTAAAATTGTTGTAATATTTTTCTAATGTTTGTAAATATTTTTTTATTTTTTGTAACTTAGTTCTTTTTTTTTTGTACTTTAGTTAGTTAGTTTATTTCATTATATTTATTTGTAGGTATTGTATTTAATTAATTTATTGATAGTGTAGTGTTAGGTTTATTTGTAACTTAGGTTAGGATTTATTTTACAGGTAATTTTGTAATTATTTTAACTAGGTAGCTATTAAATAGTTATTAACTATTTAATAGCTATTGTACCTGGTTAAAATAAATACAAAGTTGCCTGTAAAATAAATATTAATCCTAAAATAGCTACAATATAATTATAATTTATATTGTAGCTATATTAGGATTTATTTTACAGGTAAGTATTTAGCTCTAAATAGGAATAATTTATTTAATAAGAGTTCATTTATTTCGTTAGATTTAAATTATATTTAATTTAGGGGGGTGTTAGTGTTAGGGTTAGACTTAGCTTTAGGGGTTAATACATTTATTAGAGTAGCGGTGCGGTCCGGTCGGCAGATTAGGGGTTAATAATTGTAGGTAGGTGGAGGCGACGTTGGGGGCGGCAGATTAGGGGTTAATAAATATAATATAGGGGTCGGCGGTGTTAGGGGCAGCAGATTAGGGGTACATAGGGATAACGTAGGTTGCGGCGGTGTACGGAGCGGCAGATTAGGGTTTAATAATAATATGCAGGGGTCAGCGATAGCGGGGGCAGCAGATTAGGGGTTATAAATATAATATAGGGGTCTGCGGTGTTTGGGGCAGCAGATTAGGGGTACATAGGGATAACGTAGGTTGCGGCGGTGTACGGAGCGGCAGATTAGGGGTTAATAATAATATGCAGGGGTCAGCGATAGCGGGGGCGGCAGATTAGGGGTTAATAAGTGTAAGGTTAGATGTGTTTAGACTCGGGGTACATGTTAGGGTGTTAGGTGCAGACTTAGGAAGTGTTTCCCCATAGGAAACAATGGGGCTGCGTTAGGAGCTGAACGCTGCTTTTTTGAAGGTGTTATTTTTTTTTTCAGCTCAAACAGCCCCATTGTTTCCTATGGGGGAATCGTGCACGAGTACGTTTTTGAAGCTGGCCGCGTCCGTAAGCACCGCTGGTATCGAGAGTTGCAGTGGCGGTAAATATGCTCTACGCTCCCTTTTTTGGAGCCTAACGCAGCCCTTCTGTGAACTCTAAATACCAGCGGTATTTAAAAGGTGCGGGGAAAAAAAAGCATGCGTAGCTAACGCACCCCTTTGGCCGCAGAACTCTAAATCTAGCCGTTAGGGTTTATTTTATAGGTAAGTATTTAGTTTTAAAAAGGAATAATTTAGTTAATGATAGTAATTTTATTTAGATTTATTTGAATTATATTTAAGTTAGGGGGGTTAGGGTTAGACTTAGGTTTAGGGGTTAATACATTTAGAATAGTGGTTTGGACGTTGGGGACAGCAGATTAAGGGTTAATAAGTGTAGGTAGGTTAAGGAGACATTGGGGCGGCAGATTAGGGGGTTAATAAATATAATGTAGGTGTCGGCGATGTTGGGGGCAGCAGATTAGGGGTTATTAAATATAATGTAGGTGGCGGCGATGTTAGGGGCAGCAGATTAGGGGTTAATAAATATAATGTAGGTGGCGGCAATGTCCGGAGTGGCAGATTAGGGGTTAATAAGTATAATGTAGGTGTCTGCACTGTTGGGGGCGGCAGATTAGGGGTTAATAAGTGTAAGATTAGGGGTGTTTAGACTTGGGGTTCATGTTAGGGTGTTAGGTGTAAATATAACTTTAGTTTCCCCATCAGAATCAATGGGGCTGCCTTACGACCAGCTCACCCCTGATTTAAGCAGCGCTGGTATTGGAGTGTGGTATGGAGCTCAATTTTGCTCTACGCTCACTTCTTGCCTGTTAACGCCGGGTTTGTAAAAACCTGTAATACCAGCACTGTAGGTAAGTGAGCGGTGAGAATAAACTGCACGTTAGCACCGCACAGCTCATAACGCAAAACTCGTAATCTGGCCGTTTGTTATTTTTGTAAGGTTAGGTTTTTGGTTTTCAGTAATCTTAGGGTTGTTTTATTCTCTGCAAGGGTATTTTTTTTATATTTTCTGTAATCTTAGTTTTGTTTTTTCAGTAATCTTAGGGTTTTTTATTTTATGTAATGTTTGGGTTTTTTGTAATGCAGTTTTTTTTTGTTTGTAATTTTTGAATGCTTTTTAGGTAGTTAGTATATTTTTAATTTTATTTCAGTGTATTTTAATTGGGGTTAAGTTAGGGGGTGTCAGGTTACGGGGCTTTGTTTTTAGTTTAATGCTTTGTGCTGTGGGGGTAAGAGGAGTAGGGGTCAATAGGTTAATTGGGTGTTTGCATTGTGGGGGCTGGCAGATTAGGGGCTAATAGGTTAATTGGGTGTTTGCATTGTGGGGGGTTGGCGGATTAGGGGTTAACAAGTTAATTAGGTGTTTGCGATGTCGAGGGATTGCGGTTTAGGGGTTTATATGTTTTATTAGTGATTGCGATGTATGGGGATTGCGGTTTAGGGGTTAATACATTTTATTAGTGATTGCGATGTATGGGGATGGCGGTTTAGGGGTTAATATGTTTATTTAGTATTTGTGATGTGGGGGATAGTTTTAAATGGTGTTTTAACATTTGGGTTAAAAAAAATTCCGGTTTAGATTTTTACGTGTGACTTCAACATTTTTTTTTTTATGTTTATGTTACGCGTGCAATATGATATACTGGCGTCAGCTACTGTGGAACATAAAAGGGCCATAAAGATCACATTCTGGGGGTTGGGGTCCATATTGCTATGCTGAATGTTAAATATTACATTTCCCAACATCCCTGTCTCTCACTGCTGATATATATTTAAAAAAATATGGCCATTTTCAAGCATCTTGACATGGACTTCAACCCCATTAGACTGCCACATTCAACTCTCTGTCCCTATACTACTAACTCCTTAAGGTGCTACACTGTCCCTGTTACCTACTCACCCACTCTGCACACATTCAGGGAGGGGTTTCTATAAGAAACACCACATTTTGACCCAACAGCCACTTTATCTACAGTGGAGGGTTATAATGGGAGTCACACATATATTGCAGCAATGAGGCTGAGCCAGTCAAGAATGCAGGACAGCTAACCGGCCAATTATCCCTAGTAAACTAACTGGTATTTATAGTTCTCAATCCAGGACATTTTTAACTTAGGGAGGCTTCAAACAGTTTTCTTTCACCCCTATATCAGAGCAACATTAAACTTGTTGAACTGGTCATTTTCATCTGAGACAACAGACAGTAAAAGATGTTTTGTGATCCAGAAGTTTAAATATTATATCTCCCAGCATGCCTTTCTCCAGAACTGCCAACTAATTTGCATAGTCGGTAAAGTCAGACAAAGTTACATTACAGCAAGTATGTTACAGTGGTTTTCCATGTATCTGCAATTGCAGTGTAAAAATATTGTCTTGTTTCATGAGAAGACATAGGAACAGCAATGATTTAAGACTAAACAGACTAAGAATGGAAAAAAGGCAATTGTTTCAAACAATAATAGATCTTACTTCTAATTAAGAGGCTTAATCTTTATAAAATAGATTTTATTTCTGGTAGTGCATTATTTTGCTTGATCATAAAGTTGCTGAGATAGAAAGGTTTACATTTGAAATAAAAAGCCACATAAACAAAACCATCTGTACAGATGTGTAATTAGGCCATGTGAGAACAGACCTGCCATGTTTGTTTAGGGAAATGCCCTTTTATACCATTTCTATAAGAGATTATTATCTTGTTACTTCTTTAACATACCATATTCATCACAGTCACATTTATTTAGCCTTGTACTAATGAGTTTGTATACAGGGCATGTACCTTTATCCAAGGGCCCCATCACCAGAATAGCTGTCTGTCACCCCTCATCTAATAATAGATCTTCTAGTTAAGGGGCTTTTCAGCTGTTTTGCCTTTTCTGTTGATGTGCTGCCCTAGGCACTGGTAATATATTGAGACTTTTCATGTATTGTTTTTTTTCTGTAGTTATACAGCTCTAGGCACTAGTAATTTGTTCAGACGTTGTAGGTTATTAGTGTTTAAGGCACTGGTAATATTTTTGTGGAACTTCAGCCAATGTGTTGTGTGCCAGATGAAGAAATAACAGAGACCAGACCAAATATCCAAACAATGGCTAACCCTTCACAGGCTGATCTCTAATTCACTGCTAGCAGAACTTCCCTTACAGACAAAGGGAAAGTGAAGCTCTTGCTAAGTGTAACAGCTAATATAATCAGAACATTCCTAGATAGGAGAAATAGATCTGATAAGTCATTATTAATCACACCACCCAGCTCCTCCAATAGCAGGTGCAATGGGAAGGGGAGCAAACAATCACAATAACGCTAGTGTCATTATTGGCACCTCACTTGTAATCCTGCTCTTATTTGCACATTTCTTTCATGTTGGTTGAGTTGTTAGGCAAAATACAGACAAAGAAGAGTTTTATTTCTCTTAGAAAAACTAAGGCCTAGATTTAGAGTTCTGCGGTAGCCGTCAAAACCAGCGTTAGAGGCTCCTAACGCTGGTTTTTACCGCCCTCAAGTATTTGGAGTCAGTGATTAAAGGGTCTAACGCTCACTTTCCAGCCGCGACTTTTCCATACCGCAGATCCCCTTACGTCAATTGCGTATCCTATCTTTTCAATGGGATCTTTCTAACTCCGGTATTTAGAGTCGTGGCTGGAGTGAGCGTTAGAAATCTAACGACCAAACTCCAGCCGCAGAAAAAAGTCAGTAGTTAAGAGCTTTTTGGGCTAACGCCGGTTCATAAAGCTCTTAACTACTGTACTCTAAAGTACACTAACACCCATAAACTACCTATGCACCCCTAAACCGAGGCCCCCCCACATCGCCGCCACTATAATAAATATTTTTAACCCCTAATCTGCCGACCGCCACTTACGTTATCCTTATGTACCCCTAATCTGCTGCCCCTAACACCGCCCACCCCTATATTATATTTATTAACCTCTAATCTGCCCCCCACAACGTCGCCGACACCTACCTACAATAATTAACCCCTAATCTGCCGACCGCAAAACGCCGCCACCTACGTTATCCCTATGAACCCCTAATCTGCTGCCCCTAACACCGCCGACCCCTATATTATATTTATTAACCCCTAATTGGCCCCCCACAACGTCGCCGCCACCTACCTACACTTATTAACCCCTAATCCGCACCGCTACTATAATAAAGTTATTAACCCCTAATCCGCCTCACTCCCGCCTCATTAACCCTATAATAAATAGAATAAACCCCTAATCTGCCCTCCCTAACATCGCCGACACCTAGCTTCAAACATTAACCCCTAATCTGCCGACCGGAGCTCACCGCTACTCTAATAAATTTTTTAACCGCTAAAGCTAATTCTAACCCTAACCCTAACACCCCCCTAAATTAAATATAATTTTATTCTAACGAAATAAATTAACTATTATTAAATAACTTATTCCTATTTAAAGCTAAATACTTACCTGTAAAATAAACCCTAATATAGCTACAATATAAATTATAATTACATTGTAGCTATTTTAGGATTAATATTTATTTTACAGGCAACTTTGTATTTATTTTAACCAGGTACAATAGCTATTAAATAGTTAATAACTATTTAATAGTTACCTAGTTAAAATAATAACAAAATTACCTGTAAAATAAATCCTAACCTAAGTTACAATTAAACCTAACACTACACTATCAATAAATAAATTAAATAAACTACCTACAATTATCTACAATTAAACCTAACACTACACTATCAATAAATTAATTAAATACAATACCTACAAATAAATACAATGAAATAAACTAACTAAAGTACAAAAAATAAAAAAGAACTAAGTTACAAAAAATAAAAAAATATTTACAAACATTAGAAAAATATTACAACAATTTTAAACTAATTACACCTACTCTAAGCCCCCTAATAAAATAACAAAGACCCCCAAAATAAAAAAATTCCCTACCCTATTCTAAAATTAAAATAGAAAAGCTCTTTTACCTTACCAGCCCTGAAAAGGGCCCTTTGCGGGGCATGCCCCAAAGAATTCAGCTCTTTTGCCTGTAAAAAAAAAACATACAATACCCCCCACAACATTACAACCCACCACCCACATACCCCTAATCTAACCCAAACCCTCCTTTAATAAACCTAACACTAAGCCCCTGAAGATCTCCCTACCTTGTCTTCACCACGCCGGCTTCACCGATCGATCCAGAAGAGCCTCCGATGTCTTGATCCAAGCCCAAGCGGGGGGCTGAAGATGTCCATGATCCGGTTAAAGTCTTCATCCAAGCGGGAGCTGAAGAGGTCCATGATCCGACTGAAGTCTTCTGTCAAGCGGCATCTTCAATCTTCTTTCTTCCGGAACCATGTAGTTCATCCCGCCGACGCGGAACATCCATCTTCACCGACGACTTCCCGACAAATGACGGTTCCTTTAAGGGACGTCATCCAAGATGGCGTCCCTCGAATTCCGATTGGCTGATAGGATTCTATCAGCCAATCGGAATTAAGGTAGGAAAATTCTGATTGGCTGATGAAATCAGCCAATCAGATTCAAGTTCAATCCGATTGGCTGATCCGATCAGCCAATCAGATTGAGCTCGCATTAGAGCTTAGCTTTAGGGATTAATACATTTATTATAGTAGCGGTGTGGTCCGGTCGGCAGATTAGGGGTTAATAATTGTAGGTAGGTGGAGGCGACGTTGGGGGCGGATGATTAGGGGTTAATAAATATAATACTACACTAGCAATAAATTAATTAAATAAAATACCTACAATTACCTACAATTAAACCTAACACTACACTATCAATAAATTAATTAAATACAATTCCTACAAATAAATACATTTAATAAAACTAACTAAAGTACAAAAAATAAAAAAGAACTAAGTTACAAAAAAATTAAAAAAATATTTACAAACATTAGAAAAAAATTACAACAATTTTAAACTAATTACACCTACTCTAAGCCCCCTAATAAAATAACAAAGACCCCCAAAATAAAAAAACGCCCTACCCTATTCTAAATTACAAAAGTTCAAAGCTCTTTCACCTTACCAGCCCTTAAAAGGGCCCTTTGCGGGGCATGCCCCAAAAAATTCAGCTCTTTTGCCTTTAAAAAAAAACATACAATACCCCCCCAACATTACAACCCACCACCCACATACCCCTAATCTAACCCAAACCCCCCTTAAATAAACCTAACACTAAGCCCCTGAAGATCTTCCTACCTTATCTTCACCACGCCGGGTTCACCAATCGATCCAGAAGAGCTCCTCCGATGTCTTGATCCAAGCCCAAGCGGGGGGCTGAAGAGGTCCATGATCCGACTGAAGTCTTCATCCAAGCGGGAGCTGAAGAGGTCCATGATCCGGCTGAAGTCTTCATCCAAGCGGGAGCTGAAGAGGTCCATGATCCGGCTGAAGTCTTCATCCAAGCGGGAGCTGAAGAGGTCCATGATCCGGCTGAAGTCTTCATCCAAGCGGTAGCTGAAGAGGTCCATGATCCGGCTGAAGTCTTCATCCAAGCGGGAGCTGAAGAGGTCCATGATCCGGCTGAAGTCTTCTATCTAGCGGCATCTTCAATCTTCTTTCTTCCGGATCCATGTTCATCCCGCCGACGCGGAACATCCATCTTCACCGACGACTTCCCGACGAATGACGGTTCCTTTAAGGGACGTCATCCAAGATGGCGTCCTTCGAATTCCGATTGGCTGATAGGATTCTATCAGCCAATCGGAATTAAGGTAGCCAATCAGATTGAGCTTACATTCTATTGGCTGATCAGAACAGCCAATAGAATGCGAGCTCAATCTGATTTGCTGATTGGATCAGCCAATCGGATTGAACTTGATTCTGATTGGCTGATTCCATCAGCCAATCAGAATTTTCCTACCTTAATTCCGATTGGCTGATAGAATCCTATCAGCCAATCGGAATTCGAGGGATGCCATCTTGGATGACGTCCCTTAAAGGAACCGTCATTCGTCGGGAAGTCGTTGGTGAAGATGGATGTTCCGCGTCAGTGGGATGAACATGGATCCGGAAGAAAGAAGATTGCAGATGCCGCTTGATAGAAGACTTCAGCCGGATCATGGACCTCTTCAGCTCCTGCTTGGATGAAGACTTCAGCCGGATCATGGACCTCTTCAGCTCCCGCTTGGATGAAGACTTCAGTCGGATCATGGACCTCTTCAGCCCCCCGCTTGGGCTTGGATCAAGACATCGGAGGAGCTCTTCTGGATCGATCGGTGAACCCGGCGTGGTGAAGATAAGGTAGGAAGATCTTCAGGGGCTTAGTGTTAGGTTTATTTAAGGGGGGTTTGGGTTAGATTAGGGGTATGTGGGTGGTGGGTTGTAATGTTGGGGGGTATTGTATGTTTTTTTTTACAGGCAAAAGAGCTGAATTTTTTGGGGCATGCCCCGCAAAGGGCCCTTTTAAGGGCTGGTAAGGTGAAAGAGCTTTGAACTTTTGTAATTTAGAATAGGGTAGGGCATTTTTTTATTTTGGGGGTCTTTGTTATTTTATTAGGGGGCTTAGAGTAGGTGTAATTAGTTTAAAATTGTTGTAATTTTTTTCTAATGTTTGTAAATATTTTTTTTATTTTTTGTAACTTAGTTCTTTTTTATTTTTTGTACTTTAGTTAGTTTATTTAATTGTATTTATTTGTAGGAATTGTATTTAATTTATTTATTGATAGTGTAGTGTTAGGTTTAATTGTAGATAATTGTAGGTATTTTATTTAATTAATTTATTGCTAGTGTAGTGTTAGGTTTAATTGTAACTTAGGTTAGGATTTATTTTACAGGTAATTTTGTTATTATTTTAACTAGGTAACTATTAAATAGTTCTTAACTATTTAATAGCTATTGTACCTGGTTAAAATAATTACAAAGTTGCCTGTAAAATAAATATTAATCCTAAAATAGCTACAATGTAATTATAATTTATATTGCAGCTATATTAGGGTTTTTTTTACAGGTAAGTATTTAGCTTTAAATAGGAATAAGTTATTTAATAAGAGTTAATTTATTTAGTTAGAATAAAATTATATTTAACTTAGGGGGGTGTTAGGGTTAGGGTAAGAATTAGCTTTAGGGGTTAAAAAATGTATTAGAGTAGCGGTGAGCTCCGATCGGCAGATTAGGGATTAATACTTGAAGTTAGGTGTCGGCAATGTTAGGGAGGGCAGATTATGTGGGTTAATATTATTTCTTATAGGGTTATTGAGGCGGGAGTGAGGCGGATTAGGGGTTAATAAATTTATTATAGTAGCGCTCAGGTCCGGTCGGCAGATTAGGGGTTAATAATTGAAGTTAGGTGTCGGCGATGTTAGGGAGGGCAGATTAGGGGTTAATACTATTTATTATAGGGTTAGTGAGGCGGGAGTGAGGCGGATTAGGGGTTAATAACTTTATTATAATAGCGGCGCGGTCCGGTTGGCAGATTAGGGGTTAATAAGTGTAGGCAGGTGGAGGCGACGTTGTGGGGGGCAGATTAGGGGTTAATTAATATAATATAGGGGTCGGCGGTGTTAGGGGCAGCAGATTAGGGGTACATAGGGATAATGTAAGTAGCGGCGGTTTACAGAGCGGCAGATTAGGGGTTAAAAATAATATGCAGGGGTCAGCGATAGCGGGGGCGGCAGAATAGGGGTTAATAAGTGTAAGGCTAGGGGTGTTTAGACTCGGGGTACATGTTAGGGTGTTAGGTGCAGACGTAGGAAGTGTTTCCCCATAGGAAACAATGGGGCTGCGTTAGGAGCTGAACGCAGCTTTTTTGCAGGTGTTAGATTTTTTTTCAGCTCAAACAGCCCCATTGTTTTCTATGGGGGAATCGTGCACGAGCACGTTTTTGAGGCTGGCCGCGTCCGTAAGCACCGCTGGTATCTAGAGTTGCAGTGGCGTTAAATTGTGCTCTACACTCCCTTTTTGGAGCCTAACGCACTGAAAACCCTGCCATTCTGTAAACTCTAAATACCAGCGGTATTTAAAAGGTGCGGGGGAAAAAAAGCACGCGTAGCTAACGCACCCCTTTGGCCGCAAAACTCTAAATCTAGGCCTGAGTCTTGTTTGTTACATTTCATGTGAGTTACCTGCAGACAAGACTATGTGACATTACAAATATTATTTAAAGATAAATGAGGTTTCTACCAGTATAAATTAGACTTCTGCGCGGCGGAAAAATTAGTTTCAGATATTTTAGAATTTTGTTTTCGGATCGATTCAAATTTCGTAAACATTCAAATGCATTTGTTTCGGATTCATTTGGATTCAAATAAATTTGGATGTATTCGGTTCGGATTCGATTCGTAAATTCGGAAGTTCGGTATGTGTTAGTTTGGATGTGCTGTGTATTAGACTAGTATTATGTAGTATAGTATCAGAGTAATATTTGTAAGAAGTGTAATCCACAAATAGAAGCCCCTTAAAAATGAACAATCAAATAGTAATATTCAGTGCAAATGCACTGTTAAGAGCAAGGCTGTGTTACTAATAATGTGCAGGGGGGTGCTTACTGTCTAGTAACATAGGAAAATGAACAATAAAAAGTTGACAGTACCTCAGCACTCAGAAGGTTACCACAATCTAGGAAATATCAATATCAGGAATAGGGTAGATGCCAGACAATGGAAACTTAATAAAACGTAACTTTTACTGATATGCTAGTAAAAATATGTAAGTGTGTAGAACATAGAATATATGTAAAGACAATGACATTTAAAACTTAGAATAAAAAACTATATACATATGTGTGTATGGCACAGAGGATCAATTATAATAATGGGATAAGCACGATATGGTAAAACCACACAGCCCAAGGCTTCAACAGGTTCACGGATTGCAACAAAGCTATCTAGAAAAAGGGGATTGACCCCTACAACAATTACACTGAGCTATGCAATACTGGAACAGCTAGTCTGAGCTGTACTGGGTGGCAGAGAAAATTAAATAAAGTAAGGAGAATGCCAAACGTATGATACACAATTAATATCCCATAAGTATTAGGAAGAGGGTCTCATACACACAAAATACGCCTGATGTGCATTTCGCCGCTAGCACAGCTTTCTCAAAGGCTAACCAGAGTCTGGCCACCAACCTGGTCTTTATTAGACAATAAGCCAATCAGGGGTGGCTAAAAAACACACCCCTCACAGTAGCCTATCAAATGAGACCTGCCGTCATTGGTTGATCGTTCATCACATGTGTTAGGCAAGCCGGATAGTGTAACCACACCTACCCGTTGCCATGGTAATGTTAATACCACTGCTGATTCAATATACGTAGAGGAGGTAACAAGTCACATGTGCGTGAAGTCAAAGTGATAATCTGACAATGCGGTTGCAGTCATAAATGTATTCATAAATGATAACAACAGTTGGGGAGAAAATATTGGATATAATGTTGTTGTTAGTCACAGTAGTAAAATGGAACTTATTTAGATCCTGTAAGCATATGCTTATACATTGATCAGATCAAAGATCATGGTACATAAGTTTTTGGAAGATGGGGGAACGTAATCTCCGATATGCCATATAAAATGCCCAAGTACACGGCGATATCATAAAGAAAACGGGCTGGATTGCACATGTCCAATAATGTAATATATAATAATCTTAAATTGTATAATACGTCAAAAAAACGTCAAAAAACATTTCAGTGCACATTTTCAACATGCATAACAGATATTGAAAGTTAACCAATAATTCTGTAAGATATTAAAAAGAGGGAAATTATCCATAATTTTCCGTAATTTTGCCACGATCACAATAAATGCCCATAGGTACTAGATCTTACGTGTTTTAAATCGATACCACAATACTGGTACTAAGTATAGAAATCATGTAGTAGTTATTTACTAATGATGGGTACAATCACATAAGAGCTGCTAAAAAGTGTTCTGTCAAACATATTAAGCATAATTAAACAATATAGAAACCATATAGTATTATATCTCTTAATGATATCGTAACTGTTTACTGCTGCTGGCTCAGATATATATAGGAATTCTATTCCAACATATAGAGAATGAGTAATACTCAGTTAGTAAAAAGGGGGTTCATCAACTGATTGAGGCAGTTAGAAATGCATCTATATAAGTGCAATTGCTCCTAAACCGCTACAGTCCAATAACTAGAAACATATGTTGCTGTGAATTCTCATAGTCATTAAATTATGTTTGTGCAGCTTAGAAGTGACAGAGTGAGTGAATGGTACAAAGTCTTATATCTAAAGTCACTATAAGAGTATACTAGATAAGTTTAGTAAGATATGCTAGTTTGTCTAATTATAGAATTTGATAGTAGTACCATATCATGATGATTATAGTTTCTAAATTTAAATAATCCATATAGAGCTAAGTCCCTATGGTTGAAGGTATAATTTAGTGAAAAACTCTCATAAAAAAGCTGCAAAGCCATCTTGCTCATTAAGGCCATAGGGTACTAGTGTGTTCAGCCAGAAAATCTAGCGAAACTCAGATTGGAGTAGCATTTGTTCAGTGTCACCTCCTCTTATGCCAGGTTTGATTACCTGTAAAACAGATACTTTCAATAGGGGTTTGATGCCGTGTTGTTTCAAATAGTCTCTCGCTACAGGGGTTAGTGTTTTCTTTTTACCCATGTCGGTTATACAATTTTTAATACTGTTGATATGTTCACCTATTCTGGTGCGTAACTCGCGTGTCGTGATTTCCACGTACCTCATGCCACATTTGCATAAGAGACAATAGACAACGTTTTTGGTCCTGCAATTCGCAAAACCAAACATTCGTTTGGTTCCTGCTGGAGTAATAAACTCCCTTTTGTCATGTATATACTCGCAGAAACTACATGAGCCACAAGCGTATGTCCCACACAGTCTTTTATTACCTGGTTTCTTCTTAATAAAGTGACTCTGAACCAATTTGTTTGCTATTGTAGGAGCTCTACGCCAGCTAGTATTAATTTTGTCTCCTATGCTTTGGGCTAGTACCTGATCAGATTTAAGGATACTTGCGTATTTATTTAATATCCCATTTATGAGTTGATGTTCAGCATTATAGGTTGTAACAAATCTAACAATATTTTCAGAGTCTGTTTTTTCTTTTTAGGTATAAGTAAGGAGTCTCTAGATGTTCTCTTAGCACGTTGAAATGCTAATCTTATCGTTTTTCGTGTATATCTTCTCTCCCTTAGACGCAGCTTCAATTCTTTAGCTCTTTGGATAAAAACAGATTCCTCAGTACAATTTCTCCTGATTCTCAGGAATTCCCCAGTAGGAATTGCTCTCTTTGTTTGTGTCGTGTGGCAACTGTCATATTGCAGTAGGGAATTTGTTGCCGTCTCTTTCCTGTACAGATCCGTCTTAAGTGTATTAGTCTCATCTTTATAAATTATAATGTCAAGGAATTCCACTTGCGATTCACTAATATTGTAAGTTAGTTTTAGGTTAAGATCATTTTTATTTAACAGCGACATGAATGCTTTGAATTCATTAGCACTGCCTGTCCAAATGATAAACAGGTCCTCTATGTAACGACTCCACATACTTATGTATTTTGTGTAGTGGGACAAGTCAACCCTGGAGCTGTTAATATGAGTCGGAATGGTTTCGCAGAAAGACTGTCCCTGCATCTCCGGACTCTAACATTCTCCCATTCTCTCAAGAAGAGGCTAACAGGACTGCTTAAAGCTCCAGTCCCATTTCAAAGAGTACTAACCTCCATAAGAGACTACTCCGAATCTTCCGACTCTTCTCTGCCAACCACCTGTGACGAAAGGCAAAGAATGACTGGGGGATAGGGAAAGTGGGGGAGGTATTTAAGCCTTTGGCTGGGTTGTCTTTGCCTCCTCCTGGTGGCCAGGTTCTAATTTACCACAAGTAATGAATGATGCCATGGACTCTCCTCCCCTTTAGATGGAAATAGCCCTGGTACCAAAAGGCCAGAAAATTGAAAAGTGCTGTGATTACTAAGGGGTTAAAACGTTTGTGTATACTATCAATAGTGTCAGCATATTTGTAGAGGTTATGCCTCTGTGCTGGCCACTTTTCCACGTAGCAGGTAGCCAAAACCCTAAAGCACCTCTGCCACTCTTCATAAGTCTCTGGCCGCTTGACCCTCTTGGGGCCGGTACCATCTTCTGCCCTCTCTTTGTTCCTGTATGCTTCAGCAGAAAGTTCAAAGATATTGACATACCACCCTAACTGAATCTTTTTGATTACCTTTGTATTCAAATGCCCATACAGGGAATGCACCAGACAAGGGTAGGTGTACCCTTGAGCTGCCACTTTTCTGGATACTGGAAGACCTGCACCTGAGCCGCTATACACTACCAACTGCTGACTAGTAGCGTCTGCTGTAACCCCAGTGCCACCTGTCTTAGCTTTCTCCTGCGCTGCAAACATTTTTTTTGATCATCCTAAACATGTGCTGCTTTCCCTTGCCCACTAGCCCCAGTTCCTTTCCACTCTCTGAGTCTGACCCACTGGATTATGAGCTCATATCAGCATGTGTGTGTATAGGGATCAATAACTCACCAGTCACCGACGCCTGCCCAGTTGTTCCAGACATAGAAGGCTCCGCCACTGCCGCAGCTGTTCCTGCTGTCTGTTGAGTCACTGTTCTTGCCTGCTGACATTGCTGCCACATAGATGTACTGGTTGAGGTATTCATCACTTCCTGTGAAATAACAGAAAGATGGGGAGTACTCTGGAAAGAGGATGGGACTCCAGAGGGGCCCACCCCTTTTAAAATAACAAATTTCCAACATTCATACTGGAACCTTGACCTACATAAGCGCCGGCAGGCCCTGGCCCATGAGTTCCTGAGTTTGCAATCATACCTCTTCCGCAACTAATGCTAGGCGCATTATATATGCTAGCCTGACTTGTAAGATGATAATTAACTCCATGTACACTGCTAAGGTTAATAACAGAACAATTCCCTGCCATCAATGACTCATTAACATTCAGAACGCTCCTACTTCTGTCCGTAAGGCTCCCAGCATTTCGACAGTGCGTCACATTTATACTGCCTACTTGCTCATGCAAGCCTCCATCCGACTCTCTTCTGCATCAGGCTTCATCATCTCGCACACTCAAAAATTCTACCTCTGTGTTTGAAACCCTGCTCACTATACGAGATTCCTTGAGCCTCCCGGATCCCATATTGGCCACGCCTTGACCCGAGCTCCGAACAAGGCCCCTCCTTGCTGGATCTACCGCTCTTTCCTGCTGACCTGACCTCCCACCTGGAGCGCTACACTCTTCCCGGAGTCTCCCCAACATACTCGGAGCTCTGTAAGGTGAGTGTAGTCCGCTCCGTGTTTGCCTCCTCCCTCGACTGCGGCCGAGATTATCACCGCTCTCTACGTCTGATGGTGATTATGTGCGCGCCGAGTCACATGAGGGGGCATTTCTCTCTTTGGCACCAACCACCATAGCCACACCAGGCCGCAGCAGGCCAGATGCCTCATCGCCACGCCCCAGGCCCTCCAACCCAGCCGCAGTCCCTGGTGGAGTTATAACAGCAGCCAGGGACTGGGCCAAGGCCAGAATGGCAGCCAGGATAGCTGGGGGAACTGAGCAGCACTAGATCCGACCAGTGGGTTAGCCACCAGATGTGCACCTGTATCCTATCGGGTAATTAAACCTGAGGGGTGTGAATGTAGGTATACCTGTGCAACAGATTGAGTGAGGTCTGATTGAATTGTGGGGACAGCGTCCACCAGTCTTCCCGTGCTAGGCCCAGCAACCACCTCCATTACATTACTGGGGACAGCCATTACGGGATAAGGCCTAGTGCTAGTGCCACTACCCTGCCCAACATTTTTCAAAGACCTGGTTAAGTGTGCTACAGTGGAGCTGGGTTGGGGTGTTAGTGGTACAACCTCATCTGAACTTCCCACGCTTTCCCTTGCAGGACCTCTTCTCCCTGTGGATCCTTCCGTCTCCTCCCTGTACTGCCTGGGGCAAACAGAAGCTCTTCTAGACCGACCCATGCTGCCTTCCAGAAAAATTCCTCGACACAGAACAAAATCCTCTCAAAGTTTGTAAACAGGAAAAGAGAAAGGAACCACTGCAACATAGACCTATAAAGGTAAGCACACTGTCCGCTCCTCCAGTTGCAACAAAGTAACACACACACACATAGCAAACTCAAGACTTCAACTCAGTTATCCCTTAATTTTGTTACAGGTCCACTAGAGGGTCCTCCTCTGTCATCCCCCCCCCTCTTTTTTGCGCTCTCTTTCTCTTCCCCCTCTCTTTTGCGCTCTCTCTCTTTCCCCTCTCTTTTGCGCTCTCTCTCTCCCCTCTCTTTTGTGCTCTCTCCCCTCTCTTTTGTGCTCTCTCTCTCCCCTCTCTTTTGCGCTCTCTCTCTCCCCTCTCTTTTGCGCTCTCTCTCTCTCTCTCTCCCTCCTGTCTTTTGCTATCTCCCACCCCTCTCTTTTGCTCTCTCCCACCCCCCTCTTTTGCTCTATATCCCCTCTCTTGTGCGCTCTCTCTCTCACACAGACGGCCACGGCCGCTCCCACCCTGGTCCGCCTCATCACACCCACCGGCTCCGCCCCATCATGCCCCAGCTGAGCCCCCATCACGCCCGTCCAGCCCCGCCTCCTTCACTGATCAGGTGCCAGGTCAGCTTGTTGAAGGCCAGGTGTGTTTGTCCTCACACAGTCTCTACTGTGCATGACCGCTTCGGACAAACACACTTGGCCTTTTATATTATAGAATGATTCTTAGTATGTTCATGATATTCAGAACATGCACAACATTATATGAAATTGCACATGTGTGTGGTACTGATATTATTAATTAAAGTGATGGTAAATTAAGCTAAACATTATTGAACAGTTAGATCACCTTATATTATAAAATATAAGTTTAATTCATGAAGTCACCTATTTTCTAACTAAATCTGATTCTACGGTCTAATCTTTACGATAACACAATAACCCTATTGAAAACAATGGAGCAGCGACGTTCAAAAAACCTAAAACCTACAATTGTGCGTTAACCTCCATGGCAATAAGCCCCCTACTGTAATAACCCTTAAACCACCACAACCTCCACTGCAATAAACTCCCTACACTATATTTGCCCCTAAAAACCGCATCCCCCATAACAATTTACCTTGCTACACTAATACCGCCTAAACCACCACACTTCCATTGTAAAGCTGCCCACTAAAACTATTAACACCAAACCTCCACACCCCCATTGCAAACTACCCCACTACACAGTTTGTGGTGGCAACTTTTTTCCCAGCCCGAACTCTTTACACGAGCTTTGTGTTCACATAAAAAGTTTGAGCATAAAATGCGACTGTGTTTAAGTGATAGCTTTTTCTTTAAACTTGTAATACGAGTGCACATTGACACTCTATGCCACCCAAAGAAAATATGGGGATAGTAAATTACCGCAAAATTGTTTGGAGTAATTTAAATACTGTGCCACTTGTAATGTGGATTCAAGCTATTGAGTTTGTGCTCCTCATGCTAAAGATAGTGCGCCACTTGTAATCTAGCCTAAAGCACTTGCCTACATTTTTTCCTTTTAATTCCGTAAAGCAAGCGCTTTAATTGGTTATTCAAAGAAATGTCACGAAAAAAAATAATAAAAGCAAATAAAAAAAAACTTTTGTTTTCTGATAGAGCGGCCGGAGCTACGATCTCAGTAATAAGATTTGATACTCAATGATCAGCTACTCGCTGGTTGACAAAGACAACTCTTACAGCTCCATTAACCCATTAAATGCAAGTGCTATTTTGTATTTTAAAGACCAATGTTATTCTTTTGCTCTTTGACATGCTGTGTTTGATGATTGGTTCAGGGGTTTTAGGGGAGGCACAAAACAAGGCTGCCTGCAGATGTGCCAAGGATGAGAGAATAAGCATTCTGAAGATATGTGTACTGAGAAGTTTGTAGATCTTTACGCTGTCTCAAACATTTATAGATTAACACAGTCCTTAAAGCCTAGGAAAGTGTGTACGAAACATTAAAATACCAATTACTAACAATTAATAAAATTACAATTCAAATACTTAATTCCAACAGCTGCGCATTTAGGGGGTGTAAGAACGTGGGTCTCCCCAACAACAGTGAGACGACGCTATCTCTACCTCGGGCAGCCCCTTGCAACAGCCAAACTACAGATTAAATATATTAAAAAACATGTTTAATTACTTCACTACAATTTAAAGGGACATAAGAGCCAAAAAATGTCTTTCATGATTCATATAAAGTATACATTTTTAAAAAAACTTTCCAATTTACTTCTACTATTTAATTGGCTTCATTCTATTGGCATCCTTTGTTTTAAAAGCATATCTACATAGGCTCATTAGCTTGGAGTTAGCTGCTGATTGGTTGCTAAATGTGCATGCCCATTTTCATTGGCTTACAAATGTGTGCAGCTAGCTCCAAGGAGTGCATTGCTGCATCTTCAATAAAAGATACCAAGAGAATGAAGGAAAATTGAAAACAGAATTACATTGTAAAGTTTTTTTTAAATGTATAATCAATCTGAATCATGAAATAACAATAACCTAGATTACAAGTTTTGAGCGATATAGAGAAATTAACGAACGCAACAAAAGTTACGTTATTTAATTTCCTATAGCACTGCCATTACAAGTTTTCAAACATACGCCTTTTGTGTGCGATATAGTTGTGTTGAGCTCCATACCGCACCCAAAACAAGCACTGTGTTTGACGTGCACAATTTCCCCTTCAGCCTCGCCGGAAACAGCAGTTAGGAAACAGCAGTTAGGAAACAGCTGTTAGGAAACAGCGGTCTAAAGACCAATGCTTCATAACTTGTCCTCTGCCTCTGAGGCTGAGGCCTTCAATCCGCCCGATCCTATACGATCGGGCTGATTGACACCCTCTGCTAGCAGCCAATTGGGGTCAGCATTGCACAAGCATTTCACAAGAACTGCTTGTGTAATGATAAATGCAGACAGCTTATGCTGTCGGCATTTATCGATGCGCGGCGGACATGATACGCTACATCGTATCATGCCCGCTCGCACTTTGATAAATTGACCCCATACTCTCTATTACAATTACGTTTCAATCTACAGAACTGACTTACGGGATATTGTCCAGCCATCTCAGATGATGGTTGCCAGTACGGTCACTATAACTATGACACTCAACCTTCTTAAAGAAGATATTAGAGCAAATGTTACCATATTCATCCAAATATTGCGAAACATCTAAAAAGTCCACTCTATTAGGATCAATATTACGTGAAAAAGAGATACCAAATTAGTTGCAGTTTAAATGCTTAATAAATTCCTTGTATTCTTTAAAAGACCCCCCCCCCCAAAAAAAAAGGAGATCGTAAATGTAGCGGCCAAATAATCCCATAAACAATTTGGCAAACTATGGTTGAATCAGGTCTCCATGGCTGTACCACATATCTGGAGGAAAAAAAGTGTCCAAATAGACAAATTAATTATGGGACAAAATTAATTCAATTGGTTTAAGAATAAACCTCTTTTATTTCTCAGGCATAAAAATGTCCAAATTAAAAAAAAAATATTCTACTGCTGATAACCCTAAAGGATGTTGAATATTAGAATACAGTGCTGTGACATCACCGCTTATCCAAATTATGTTGTTGTCAATTCTAGGTGGAACTTTACCCAATCTGTGGTCCTCTCTGCATCGGCCAGCGATAGTGCGAATGTTGGTGGGTGGGAGCTGCTGCAGAGAGGCGGGTGGGCGGTCATTGCAGGGATCAATGACGTCAGCGGGGACAAGATCACGCGGGAGCGCGCACGGGTCAGGGCACATGCACAGTGGTGGAGGCGGGAGCGTGCGTGGGGCAGGAGCGGGTGAGAGCCCTACAGAGAGGAGGGGGGGCATTTTCGGTCTAAGGGATCAGGGAGGAGGTCGGGGTGGTTATTGAGGGGGGAAAGCTACACTACAGAAAAATAAATAATAAAAAAATAAAATATAATTTTTTTTTTAACATTTCTATGCAAACTGGGTACTGGCAGACAGCTGCCAGTACCCAAGGTGGTGGACAATAAGGTTGAGGGGGAGGGTTAGAGAGCTGTTTGGGGGGATCAGGGAGGTTGGGGGCTAAGGGGGAATCCTACACATCAGAATATGTAAAAAAAAAAAAAAAAATTCTTAAAGCCTTTTATTTTAGTACTGGCAGACTTTCAGCCAGTACTTAATATGGCGGGGACAATTGTGGGGTGGGGCAGGGAAGAGAGGGGTCAGGGAGAAATCAGGGGTGGGATGTGTCAGGTAGGAGGCTGATCTCTACACTAAAGCTAAAATTAACCCTACAAGCTACCTAATTAACCCCTTCACTGCTGGGCATAATACACGTGTGTTGCGCAGCGACATTTAGCAGCATTCTAATTACCAAAAAGTAACGCCAGAGCCATATATGTCTGCTATTTCTGAAAAAAGGGATCCCAGAGAATCATTTACAACCATGTGTGCCAAAATTGCACAAGCTGTTTGTAAATAATTTCAGTGAGAAACCTAAAGGTTGTGAAAAAGTTTGTGAAAAAGTTAACAATTTTTTTTATTTGATCACATTTGGCGGTGAAATGGTGGAATGAAATGTACCAAAACGCGCCTAGTTCAATACTTTGGGTTTTCTACTAAAAATAAAAATATATACATGTCAAGGGATATTCAGGGATTCCTGACAGATATCAGTGTTACAATTTTTTGGAATTATTTTTTATTTGGATATATAAAAGTGCTACTTGTAATTATTGCCCTATAACTTGCAAAAAAAGCAAAGAAAATGTTAATTTGGGTATTTTTAAGCTCAGGACAAAATTTATAAACTATTTAGCATGGTTGTTTTTTTGCTGGTTGTAGATGTGTAACAGATTTTGGTGGTCAAAGTGAGAAAAGGTGTGTTTTATTTTTTTTTTCAGATAGAGCATGCCATTTCTTTCATGTAATTGGCAAGAGTCCATGAGCTAGTGACGTATGGGATATACAATCCTACCAGGAGGGGCAAAGTTTCCCAAACCTCAAAATGCCTATAAATACACCCCTCACCACACCCACAATTCAGTTTTACAAACTTTGCCTCCTATGGAGGTGGTGAAGTAAGTTTGTGCTAAGATTTCTACGTTGATATGCGCTTCTCAGCATTGTTGAAGCCCGATTCCTCTCAGAGTACAGCGAATGTCAGAGGGGCGTGAAGGGAGTATCACTTATTGAATACGATGATTTCCCTAATGGGAGTCTATTTCATAGGTTCTCTGTTATCGGTCGTAGAGATTCATCTCCTACCTCCCTTTTCAGATCAACGATATACTCTCATTTTACTATTACCTCTGATGATAACTGTTTCAGTACTGGTTTGGCTATCTGCTATATGTGGATGGGTGTCTTTTTGGTAAGTATGTTTTTTATTACTTAAGACACCTCAGCTATGGTTGGGCACTTTATGCATTTATATAAAGTTCTAAATATATGTATTGTACTTATATTTGCCTTGAGTTAGGTTCATGTATTTCCTTCTGCAGACTGTCAGTTTCATATTTGGGGAATATAAACATTTTTTTAAGAAATGTTTTTCTTACCTGGGGTTTAGTCTTTTTTTCAATTGACTACTTCTTGCAAAGTGCGGGCGGTATTAGGCCCGCGGGTGTGCCAAATACTAAACTTTATTGCGTCATTCTTGGCGGCTGGCGTGATAATTTTTTTGGCGCGAAAGATATGTCTATGATGCAACTTCGTCATTTCCGGCGTCATAATTGACGCCGAAGCCTTACACACGGTTGCTTCAGTTACGTTGTGCGTCATACTTGGCGCCAAATTTTTTCATTATTTCAATACCCCATTGATGTTTGCCTCTTGTCTTTTTTCTCTATCAGAAGGCTATGCTATTTGCATTTTTTCCCATTCCTTAAACTGTCATATAAGGAAATTGATGATTTTGCTTTATATGTTGTTTTTTCTTTTACATTTTGCAAGATGTCTCACTCTGATCCTGCCTCAGAAGTTTCTGCTGGAACATTGCTGCCTGACATCGGTTCTACCAAAGCTAAGTGCATTAGTTGTAAAATTGTGGAAATTATTTCGCCGAATGTCATTTGTAATAGTTGTCATGATGAACTTTTACATGCAGATAGTGTGTCCAACAGTAATAGTACATTGCCAGTTGCAGTTCCTTCAACTTCTAATGTACATGATATACCTGTGAATTTTAAAGAATTTGTTTCTGATTCTATTTTGAAGGCTTTGTCTGCATTTCCACCTTCTAATAAATGTAAAAGGTCTTTGAAAACTTCTCATTCAGTTGATGAAATTTCAAATGACCAACATCATAATAATTTATCCTCTTCTGATGAGGATCTATCTGATACATAAGATCCATCCTCAGATATTGACACTGACAAATTTACCTATTTATTTAAAATAGAGTATATGCGTTCTTTATTAAAAGAAGTGTTAATTACTTTGGATATTGAGGTAACCAGTCCTCATGACGTTCAGTCTAATAAACATTTAAATGCTGTTTTTAAACCTCCTATGGTTTCTCCAGGGTTTGTTCCTATTCCTGAGGCTATTTCTGATATGATTTCTAAGGAATGGAATAAGCCAGGTACTTCTTTTATTCCTTCTTCAAGTTTTAAAAAATGGTACCGTTTACCAGCAAAGTCTATAGAGTTTTGGGAAAAAATCCCCAAAGTTGATGGGGCTATTTCTACTCTTGCTAAACGTACCACTATTCCTATGGAAGATAGTACTTCCTTTAAGGATCCTTTAGATAGGAAGCTTGAATCTTATCTAAGGAAGGCCTATTTATATTCAGGCCATCTTCTTGACCTGCAATTTCTTTGGCTGATGTTGCGGCTGCATCAACTTTCTGGTTGGAGAATTTAGCGCAACAAGAATTGGATTCTGACATATCTAGCATTATTCGCTTACTGCAACATGCTAATCATTTTATTTGTGATGCCATTTTTTATATTATCAAAATTGATGTTAGATCCATGTCTTTAGCTATATTAGCTAGAAGAGCTTTGTGGCTTAAATCTTGGAATGCTGATATGACATCTAAATCTAGATTACTATCTCTTTCTTTCCAAGGTAATAATTTATTTGGTTCTCAGTTGGATTCTATTATTTCAACTGTCACTGGGGGAAAGGGAGTTTTTCTGCCTCAGGATAAAAAACCTAAGGGTAAATCTAAGGCTTCTAACCGTTTTCGTTCCTTTTGTCAAAATAAGGAACAAAAACTTAATCCTTCCCCCAAGGAATCTGTTTCCAATTGGAAACCTTCCTCAAACTGGAATAAATCCAAGCCATTTAGGAAACCAAAGTCAGCCCCTAAGTCTGCATGAAGGTGCGGCCCTCATTTCAGCTCAGCTGGTAGGGGGCAGATTAAGGTTTTTCAAGGATACTTGGATAAATTCTGTCCAAAATCAATGGATTCAGAGCATTGTCTCTCAAGGGTATCAAATAGGATTCAGAGTAAGACCTCCTGTGAGAAGATTCTTCTCTCACGTATCCCAGCAAATCCAGTAAAAGCTCAGGCTTTCCTGAAGTGTGTTTCAGACCTGGCGTCTTCAGGGGTAATCATGCCAGTTCCTTTTCAGGAACAAGGTTTGGGGTTTTATTCAAATCTATTCATTGTCCAAAAGAAGGAAAATTTATTCAGACCAGTGCTGGATCTGAAAATTTTTAATTGTTATGTAAGAGTACCAACTTTCACGATGGTGACTATAAGGACTATTCAGCCTTTTGTTCAGCGAGGACATTATATGTCCACCATAGACTTGCAGGATGCATATCTTCATATTCCGATTCATCCAGATCATTATCAGTTTCTGAGATTCTCTTTTCTAGACAAGCATTACCAATTTGTTGCTCTTCGATTTGGCCTAGCAACAGCTCCAAGAATCTTTTGAAAAGTTCTAGGTGCCCTACTCTCTGTAATCAGAGAACAGGGTATTGCGGTGTTTCCTTATTTGGCCGATATCTTGGTACTAGCTTAATCTTTACGTTCTGCAGAATCTCACACAAATCAACTAGTGTTGTTTCTTCGGAAACATGGTTGGAGGATCAATTTACCAAAAAAGTTTCTTGATTACTCAGACAAGGGTCACCTTTTTAGGCTTCCAGATAGATTCAGTGTCCATGACTCTGTCTCTAACAGACAAGAGACGTTTAAAATTGGTTGCAGCCTGCCGGCACCTTCAGTCTCAGTTATTCCCTTCAGTGGCTATGTGCATGGAAGTTTTAGGTCTCATGACTGCAGCATCGGACGCGATCCCCTTTGCTCGTTTTCACATGAGACCTCTACAGCTTTGTATGCTGAACCAATGGTGCAGGGATTATACAAAGATATCACAATTAATGTCCTTAAATCCCAATGTACGACTCTCTCTGACGTGGTGGATAGATCACCATCGTTTAGTTCAAGGGACTTCTTTTGTTCGACCAACCTGGACTGTGATCACAACATATGCGAGTCTTTCAGGTTGGGGAGCTGTTTAGGGATCTCTGACAGCACAAGGGGTTTGGAAATCTCAAGAGGCAAGATTACCAATAAATATTTTAGAACTCCGTGCAATTCTCAGAGCTCTTCAGTTTTGACCTCTGTTAAAGAGAGAACCGTTCATTTGTTTTCAGATAGACAATATCACAACAGTGGCATATGTCAATCATCAGTGTGGGACTCACAGTCCCCAAGCTATGAAAGAAGTATCTCAGATACTTGCTTGGGCGGAATCCAGCTCCTGTCTAATCTCTGCGGTACATATCCCAAGTGTAGACAATTGGGAGGTGGATTATCTCAGCCGTCAAGACTTTACATCCAGGGGAGTGGTCTCTCCATCCAGATGTGTTTTCTCAGATTGTTCAGATGTGGGGTCTTCCAGAAATAGATCTCATGGCCTCTCATCTAAATAAGGAACCTCCCAGATACCTGTCCAGGTCCAGGAATGTTCAGGCGGAAGCAGTGGATGCGCTCACACTTCCTTGGTGTTATCATCCTGCTTACATTTTCCCGCCTCTAGTTCTTCTTCCAAGAGTGATCTCCAAAATTATCATGGAACAATCGTTTGTGTTGCTGGTGGCTCCAGCATGGCCACACAGGTTTTGGTATGTGGATCTGGCTCGGATGTCCAGTTGCCAGCCTTGGCCACTTCCGTTAAGGCCAGATCTACTGTCTGAAGGTCTGTTTTTCCATCAGGATCTTAAATCATTAAATTTGAAGGTATGGAAATTGAACGCTTAGTACTAAGTCATAGAGGTTTCTCTGACTTATAATATGTTACAAGCTCGTAAATCTGTCTCTAGAAAGATTTATTATAGAGTTTGGAAGACTTACATTTCATGGTGTTCTTCTCATAAATTCTCTTGGCATTCTTTTAGAATTCCTAGAATTTTACAGTTTCTTCAGGATGGTTTGGATAAGGATTTGTCTGCAAGTTCTTTGAAGGGACAGATCTCTGCTCTTTCTGTTTTATTTCACAGAAAGATTGCTATACTTCCTGATATTCACTGTTTTGTACAGGCTTTAGTTTGTATTAAGCCTGTCATTAAATGAATTTCTCCTCCTTGGAGTCTTAATTTGGTTGTGAAGGCTTTACAGGTTCCTCCATTTGAGCCTATGCATTCTTTGGACATTAAACTACTTTCCTGGAAAGTGTTGTTCCTTTTGGCTATCTCTTCTGCTAGAAGAGTTTCTGAGCTATCTGCTCTTTCTTGTGAGTCTCCTTTTCTGATCTTTCATCAGGATAAGGCAGTTTTGCGGACTTCTTTTCAATTTTTACCTAAGGTTGTGAATTCTAACAACATTAATAGAGAAATTGTTGTCCCTTCCTTGTGTCCTAATCCTAAGAATTCTTTGGAAAGATCCTTACATTCTTTGGATGTGGTAAGAGCTTTGAAATATTATATGGAAGCCACTAAAGATTTCAGGAAGACTTCCAGTCTATTTGTTTTATTTTCTGGACCTAAGAAAGGTCAGAAGGCTTCTGCTATTTCTTTGGCTTCTTAGTTGAAACTTTTGATTCATCAAGCTTATTTTGAGTCGGGTCAGGCCCCGCCTCAGAGAATTACTGCTCATTCTACTAGATCAGTCTCCACTTCGTGGGCCTTTAAGAATGAAGTTTCAGTTGATCAGATTTGCAAAGCAGCAACTTGGTCCTCTTTGCACACATTTACTAAATTCTAGCGTTTTGATGTATTTGCTTCCTCGGAAGCAGTTTTTGGTAGAAAAGTTCTTCAGGCAGCTGTTTCAGTTTGATTCTTCTGCTTTTGATTTGAGTTTTTTTCTTTCATTTATGAGAATAAACTTATTTCTTTTTTGGGTTGTGGATTGATTTTTTCAGCGGAAATTGGCTGTTTTTATTTTTATCCCTCCCTCTCTAGTGACTCTCGCGTGAAGTTCCACATCTTGGGTATTGCTATCCCATACGTCACTAGCTCATGGACTCTTGCCAATTACATGAAAGAAAACATAATTTATGTAAGAACTTACCTGATAAATTCATTTCATTCATATTGGCACCTGATAAATTCATTTCTTTCATATTGGCAACCACCATAAAAAGGCCCTCCCTTTTTATGGTGGTTATGATTTTTTGTATAAAGCACAATTATTTCCAAATTTCTTTTGTTGATGCTTTCTACTCCTTGCTTTATCACCCCACTGCTTGGCTATTTGTTAAACTGAATTGTGGGTGTGGTGAGGGGTGTATTTATAGGCATTTTGAGGTATGGGAAACTTTGCCCGTCCTGGTAGGATTGTATATCCCATACGTCACTAGCTCATGGACTCTTGCCAATATGAAAGAAATGAATTTATCAGGTAAGTTCTTACATAAATTATGTCTTTAAGCAACTTTCTAATTCACTCCTATTATCAAATTTTCTTCATTCTCTTGGTATCTTTATTTGAAATGCAAGAATGTAAATTTAGATGCCGGCCCATTTTTGGTGAACAACCTGGGTTGTTCTTGCTGATTGGTGGATAAATTTGTCCACCAATAAAAAAAAAGTGCTTTCCAGATTTCTGAACCAAAAAAATAGCTTAGATGCCTTCTTTTTCAAATAAAGATAGCAAGAGAACATAGAGAAATTGATAATAGGAGTAAATTAGAAAATTGCTTAAAATTGCATGCTCTATCTGAATCAGGAAAAATAAAAAAATTGGGTTCAGTGTCCCTTTAACAGTAAGACAACTGAAAAATGGTCTTGTTCTTAAGGGGTTAATATTCCTTTGAGATACAGACTTTAAGATGAGAACACATGTTAAGGGTATGCAAGGTTGTGTGTGACAAGAACCTGGTTTGCAAGGACACTGTGATTTAGAAGTTCAGTGTGTGAAAGCTTCTGTGTGACTTTGTATGAGCCAGGTCATTCTCACATACATCAGGATGTTGAGTTACAACATGGTTTAATGGGACAGTAGTGCTTATTGGTACTGCTCTATTGTCTGTGATATATTAGTGAATTGTAACTCGCACACATATCTGATATTGTGTATAATGCATCTCAGTTGTTATCTATGAGTAGCTACCATGAAAGTCTCTCTGACAATTTTCATGTTATCCACAACTCTGGTTACTATAAACTGCATTGTTTTTGCACTTTCCATGATCACAATCAGATAGGCTGAAGATAGAACAATTCTTATATCTAAAAAATATAATTTGTGGATTCCTCTGCTAAGCAATACTGTACTGTGTCTACTTGCTAATCTCTTCTAATATAAAATCCATACCCACAGTACTTCAAACAATAGTAGAATGTATAAGATTGTGTTGTGTGTATGAGAGTTTGTGTTTGACAGGAACCCAGTTTGCAAACACATTGGGCCGGAATTAACAAGCAGCAGATGCTGCTGTGTCCGCCTGAGGTTTCAGGTCCACCTGAAACCTAAGTTAAGAAGCAGCAGTCATGAGACCGCTGCTCCTTAACTTGTCCTCCACCTTTTAGTTGGTGGACTGCAATCATCCCGATCCAATACGATCAGGATGATTGACACCACCTTCTAGAGGCAGATTGCAGGGTGTGGCATTGCACAAGCGTTTCACAAGAAATGCTTGTGCAATGATAAATGCTGACAGCGTATGCATGTTGTCAATTAGCGAGGTAATGTGGGTGGTGGGTTGTAATGTTGGGGGGGTATTGTATGTTTTTTTACAGGCAAAAGAGCTGTTTTCTTTGGGGCATGCCCTGCAAAAGGCCCTTTTAAGGGCTGGTAAGGTAAAAGAGCTGTAAACTTTTTATTTCAGATTAGGGTAGGGCATTTTTTTATTTTGGGGGGCTTTGTTATTTTTTTAGGGGGCTTAGAGTAGGTGTAATTAGTTTAAAATTCTTGTAATCTTTTTTTATTTTTTGTAATTTAGTGTTTTTTTTTTTTTGTAATTTAGTGTTTGTTTCTTTTTTGTAATTTAGTTTAGTTGATTTAATTTTAGATAATTGTAGGTAATTGTAGGTAGTTTATTAAATTAATTTATTGATAGTGTAGTGTTAGGTTTAATTGTCACTTAGGTTAGGATTTATTTTACAGGTAATTTTGTAATTATTTTAACTAGGTAGCTATTAAATAGTTATTAACTATTTAATAGCTATTGTACCTAGTTAAAATAAATACAAAGTTGCCTTAAAATAAATATAAATCCTAAAATAGCTACAATATAATTATTAGTTATATTGTAGCTATATTAGAGTTTATTTTACAGGTAAGTATTTAGCTTTAAATAGGAATAATTTATTTAATAAGATTTATTTTATTTTGTTAGATTTAAATTATATTTAATTTAGGGGGGTGTTAGGGTTAGGGTAAGACTTAGGTTTAGGGGTTAATACATTTATTATAGTAGCGGTGAGGTCCGGTTGGCAGATTAGGGGTTAATACTTGAAGTTAGGTGTCAGCGATGTTAGGGAGGTCAGATTAGGGGTTAATACTATTTATTATAGGGTTTTTGAGGCAGGAGTGAGGCGGTTTAGGGGTTAATACATTTATTATAGTAGCGGTGAGGTTCGGTCGGCAGATTAGGGGTTAATAAGTGTAGGTAGGTAGCGGTGACGCTGGGGGGGGCAGATTAAATTAAATAAATATAATATAGGGGTCGGCGGTGTTAGGGGCAGCAGATTAGGGGTACATAGGGATAATTAGGGGTTAATAATAAAATGCAGGGGTCAGCGATAGCAGGGTTGGCAGATTAGGGGTTAATAATAAAATGCAGGGGTCAGCGATAGCGGGGTCGGCAGATTAGGGGTTAATAAGTGTAACTCTAAATACCAGCGTTGTTTAAAAGGTGCGGGGGAAAAAAACACGCGTAGCTAACGCACCCCTTCTAACGCAGAACTCTAAATCTAGGCGTTTGTGTTTTAAATAGAGCCTAGTCTTACCCTGAACATTTGAAGCTAGTTAGAAACTACTAGAGATGTGTGTGTGTGTGTATAGATATAGATACAGTTGTATTTACTTACACACATTCACATAAATTCAATATATAAAGTCAGCCTTAACCCTTTCATGACCGGGCTAAAAAGTCTACAACGGAACAAATTGAAATCATGCGATCGTGCAAAAGATCGCGAGATTTCAATTATGGGATCGGGTCTGGGGGGCGTCCCTAAAGCACTAGGAAGGCCCTCCAGACCGCGATCAAATCCTGCAAGCCTAGTAGGCTTCAGGACAGCCGTTTGCGATGACGTTGTATTCCGTCATAACGGCTTTAAAGCCCAGGGTGGTTGTAATGGAATACAATGGCATAACGGCATTAAAAGGTTAAATGTCTATTATAAAAACAACTGCAATAATTTAGCAACAACAAAAATATATAACTAAAAATGTAGCTGAATATAATCATGTTAAAAGAACATAAAACCCAATGTTTTCCTTTCATGATTCAGACAGAGCATGTTGTTTTAACCCCTTAAGGACCAAGGCCATTTTTCAATTTCTTTCCCTTAAGGACCAGGGCTATTTTTACATTTCTGCAGTGTTTGTGTTAAGCTGTAATTTTCCTCTTACTCATTTACTGTACCCACACATATTATATACCGTTTTTCTCGCCACTAAATGGACTTTCTAAATATATCATTATTTTCATCATATCTTATAATTTATTATTAAAAAAAATTATAGAATATGAGGAAAAAATGGAAAAAAACACACTTTTTCTAACTTTCACCCCCAAAATCTGTTCCACATCTACAACCACCAAAAAACAACCATGCTAAATAGTTTCTAAATTTTGTCCTGAGTTTAGAAATACCCAATGTTTACATGTTCTTTAATTTTTTTGCAAGTTATAGGGAAATAAATACAAGAAGCACTTTGCTATTTCAAAACCACTTTTTTCAAAATGAGCGCTAGTTACATTGGAACCCTGATATCTGTCAGGAATACCTGAATATCCCTTGACATGTATATATTTTTTTTAGAAGACATCCCAAAGTATTGATCTAGGCCCATTTTGGTATATTTCATGCCACCATTTCACCGCCAAATGCGATCAAATAAAAAAAATTGTTCACTTTTTCACAAACTTTAGGTTTCTCACAGAAATTATTTACAAACTACTTATGCAATTATGGCATAAATGGTTGTAAATGCTTCTCTAGGATCCCCTTTGTTCAGAAATAGCAGACTTATATGGCTTTGGTGTTGCTTTTTGGTAATTAGAAGGCTGCTAAATGCCACTGCGCACCACACGTGTTTTATGCCCAGCAGTGAAGGGGTTTATTAGGGAGCATGTAGGGAGCTTGTAGAGGTAATTGTAGCTTAAGTGTAGTGTAGTAGACAACCCAAAGTATTGATCTAGGCCCATTTTGGTATATTTAATGCCACCATTTCACCGCCAAATGCGATCAAATTTAAAAAAAACTTAAATTTTTTCGCAATTTTAGGTTTCTCACTGAAATTATTTACAAACAGCTTGTGCAATTATGGCACAAATGGTTGTAAATGCTTCTCTGGGATCCCCTTTGTTCAGAAATAGCAGACATATATGACTTTGGCGTTGCTTTCTGGTAATTAGAAGGCCGCTAAATGCTGCTGCGCATCACACGTGTATTATGGCTAGCAGTGAAGGGGTTAATTAGGTAGTTTGTAGGGAGCTTGCAGGGTTAATTTTAGCTTTAGTGTAGAGGTCAGCCTCCCACCTGACACATCAGACCCCCTGATCCCTCCCAAACAGCTCCCTTCCCTCCCCCACCCCACAATTGTCCCCGCCATCTTAAGTACTGGCAGAAAGTCTGCCAGTACTAAAATAAAAGTTTTTTAAAAAAATTGTTTTTATTTTTTTTTTAAGCATATTTACATATGCTGTGTTGTAGCAACCTCCCTGATCCCCCCCCCAAAACAGCTCTCAAACCCTCCCCATCTGCCTTATTGGGGGCCATCTTGGGTACTGGCAGCTGTCTGCCAGTACCCAGTTTGCAAAAAAAAAGTACCGCCACCACCTGCCTGATCTTTTTTTTTTTTTTACTTTTTTATCTTTTATTTGAACATTTCTTCTCCAACATTTTCTGTAGTGTAGAGGCTCCCACCCGCTCCCTCCCCGTGCACGCGCCCGCCCCCGCCCTCCTGTGCACGCGCGCGCGCCCCCGGACATCCCAGCCCACGATCCCGCCCCCCTCCACATCACCGATCTACATCGATGGCCGCCACCCGCCTCCCACACAGGCTCCCACCCACCAACGATACCGGCCATCGATGTCCGGTGCAGAGAGGGCCACAGAGTGGCTCTCTCTGCATCGGATGGCCAAGGGGTGTTATTGCAGGATGCCTCGATATCGAGGCATCACTGCAATAACCGGAAAGCAGCCGCTTTAAACCCCTAAAGTCGTACAGGGTACGTCGCTGGTCTTTTAAGACCAGGTTGTTTGCGGCGTACCCTGTACGACTTGCGTCGTTAAGGGGTTAAATAACTATCCAATATACTTCTATTATATCATTTATTTTGTTTTCTTGATATCCTTTATTGAAAAAGATATGTAAGTAGACTCAGGAGCTGCTGATTGGTGGCTGCACATTTATAACTCATATTATTGACTGACCTAAGGCATTCAGCTGGTTCCCAGTAGTACATTGCTGCTTCTTTAACAAAGATTAACAAGAGAATAACGTAAATTAGATAATAGGATTTCTCCAACATAGGTGTGTCCGGTCCACGGCGTCATCCTTACTTGTGGGATATTCTCTTCCCCAACAGGAAATGGCAAAGAGCCCAGCAAAGCTGGTCACATGATCCCTCCTAGGCTCCGCCTTCCCTAGTCATTCTCTTTGCCGTTGCACAGGCAACATCTCCACGGAGATGGCTCAGAGTTTTTTGGTGTTTAAATGTAGTTTTTATTCTTCTATCAAGAGTTTGTTATTTTAAAATAGTGCTGGTATGTACTATTTACTCTGAAACAGAAAAGAGATGAAGATTTCTGTTTGTAAGAGGAAAATGATTTTAGCAACCGTTACTAAAATCGATGGCTGTTTCCACACAGGACTGTTGAGAGGAATTAACTTCAGTTGGGGGAAACAGTGAGCAGACTTTGGCTGCTTGAGGTATGACACATTTCTAACAAGACTTGGTAATGCTGGAAGCTGTCATTTTCCCTATGGGATCCGGTAAGCCATTTTCTTAATTTTCAATATAAGAATAAAAGGGCTTCACAAGGGCTTTAAAGACTGGTAGACATTTTTCTGGGCCAAAACGATTACTTTATAAGCATATTTAATGGTTTATAACTTTGGAGAGTTATTTTAATCTTGGGAATTTTATTAAAAAAACGGCAGGCACTGTATTGGACACCTTTTTCACTGGGGGCCTTTTCTAGTCATAGGCAGAGCCTCATTTTCGCGCCACTAATGCGCACTTGTTTTTGAGAAGCAAGGCATGCAGATGCATGTGTGAGGAGCTCAGATCCACTGAAAAAGCTTATTGAAGGCATCATTTGGTATCGTATTCCCCTCTGGGCTTGGTTGGGTCTCAGCAAAGCAGATACCAGGGACTGTATAGGGCTTAAATGTAAAAACGGCTCCGGTTCCGTTATTTTATAAGTAAAAGCTTTCAAATTTGGTGTGCAATACTTTTAAGGCTTTATGACACTGTGGTGAAATTTTGGTGAATTTTGAACATTTCCTTCATACTTTTGCGTATATTCAGTAAAAAAGTGTGTTCAGTTTAAAATTTAAAGAGACAGTAACGGTTTTATTTTAAAACGTTTTTTGTGCTTTGTTATCAAGTTTATGCCTATTAACATGTCTGAACTATCAGATAGACGATGTTCTGTATGTTCGGAAGCCAAGGTTCCTCTCCATTTAAATATATGTGATGAATGTGACAAACAAAGTAGGGACAATGATGCCACTGATAATAATGTTGCCCAATATGATTCCTTAAGTGAGGGGAGTAAGCATGGTACTGCATCATCTCCTTCTATGTCTACACCAGTCTTGCCCACTCAGGAGGTCCCTAGTGAATCTAGTGCGCCAATCCTCCTTACTATGCAACAATTAACGGCTGTAATGGATAATTCTATTAAAAACATTTTAGCCAAAATGCCCACTTATCAGCGAAAGCGCGACTGCTCTGTTTTAGATACTGAAGAGCATGAGGACGCTGATGATAATGGTTCTGACATGCCCTTACACCAGTCTGAAGGGGCTAGGGAGGTTTTGTCTGAGGGAGAAATTTCAGATTCAGGAAAAATTTCTCAACAAGCTGAACCTGATGTTATTACATTTAAATTTAAATTGGAACATCTCCGCGCTCTGCTTAAGGAGGTGTTATCTACTCTGGATGATTGTGACAATTTGGTCATTCCAGAGAAATTATGTAAGATGGACAGGTTCCTAGAGGTCCCGGTGCCCCCCGAAGCTTTTCCTATACCCAAGCGGGTGGCGGACATTGTAAATAAAGAATGGGAAAGGCCCGGCATACCTTTTGTCCCTCCCCCTATATTTAAGAAATTATTTCCTATGGTCGACCCCAGGAAGGACTTATGGCAGACAGTCCCCAAGGTCGAGGGGGCGGTTTCTACTCTAAACAAACGCACCACTATCCCTATAGAAGATAGTTGTGCTTTCAAAGATCCTATGGATAAAAAATTAGAGGGTTTGCTTAAAAAGATGTTTGTTCAGCAAGGTTACCTTCTACAACCAATTTCATGCATTGTTCCTGTCACTACAGCAGCGTGTTTCTGGTTCGAGGAACTAGAAAATTCGCTCAATCAATCATCCTCTTATGAGGAGGTTATGGACAGAGTTCAAGCACTTAAGTTGGCTAACTCTTTTACCTTAGACGCCACTTTGCAATTAGCTAGATTAGCGGCGAAAAATTCAGGTTTTGCTATTGTGGCGCGCAGAGCGCTTTGGCTGAAGTCTTGGTCAGCGGATGTGTCCTCCAAGAACAGATTGCTTAACATCCCTTTCAAGGGGAAAACGCTGTTTGGCCCTGACTTGAAAGAGATTATTTCAGACATCACTGGGGGAAAGGGCCACGCCCTTCCTCAGGATAGGTCTTTTAAGGCTAAAAATAAAACAAATTTTCGTCCCTTTCGCAGAAACGGACCAGCCTCGAATTCTACATCCTCTAAGCAAGAGGGTAATTCTTCTCAAACCAAGCCAGCCTGGAGACCGATGCAAGGCTGGAACAAAGGTAAGCAGGCCAAGAAGCCCGCTACCGCTACCAAGACAGCATGAGATGCTGGCCCCCGATCCGGGACCGGATCTGGTGGGGGGCAGACTCTCTCTCTTCGCTCAGGCTTGGGAAAGAGATGTTCAGGATCCTTGGGCGCTAGAAATAGTTTCTCAAGGTTATCTCCTGGAATTCAAGGAACTACCCCCAAGGGGTAGGTTCCACAGGTCTCAATTGTCTTCAGACCAAATAAAAAGACAGGCATTCTTACATTGTGTAGAAGACCTGTTAAAAATGGGAGTGATTCATCCTGTTCCATTAGGAGAACAAGGGATGGGGTTTTACTCCAATCTGTTCATAGTTCCCAAAAAAGAGGGAACATTCAGGCCAATTTTGGATCTCAAGATCCTAATCAAATTTCTCAAGGTCCCATCGTTCAAGATGGAAACCATTCGGACAATTCTTCCTACCATCCAGGAAGGTCAATTCATGACCACGGTGGATTTAAAGGATGCGTATCTACATATTCCTATCCACAAGGAACATCATCGGTTCCTAAGATTCGCCTTTCTGGACAAGCATTACCAGTTTGTGGCACTTCCATTCGGACTAGCCACTGCTCCAAGAATATTCACAAAGGTACTAGGGTCCCTTCTAGCGGTGCTAAGGCCAAGGGGCATTGCAGTAGTACCCTACTTGGACGACATACTGATTCAAGCGTCGTCTCTACCACAAGCAAAAGCTCATACGGACATTGTCCTAGCCTTTCTCAGATCTCACGGGTGGAAAGTGAACGTAGAAAAAAGTTCTCTATTCCCGTCAACAAGAGTTCCCTTCTTGGGAACAATAATAGACTCCTTGGAAATGAAGATTTTTCTGACAGAAGTCAGAAAATCAAAACTTCTAAGCTCTTGTCAAGTACTTCATTCTGTTTTTCTTCCTTCCATAGCGCAGTGCATGGAAGTAATAGGTTTGATGGTTGCGGCAATGGACATAGTTCCTTTTGCGCGAATTCATCTAAGACCATTACAACTGTGCATGCTCAGACAGTGGAATGGGGATTATACAGATTTGTCCCCGACGATCCAAGTAGATCAGAGGACCAGAGATTCACTCCGTTGGTGGTTGACCCTGGACAACCTGTCCCAAGGGATGAGCTTCAGAAGACCAGAGTGGGTCATTGTAACGACCGACGCCAGCCTGGTGGGCTGGGGCGCGGTCTGGAAACACCTGAAGGCTCAGGGTCTATGGTCTCGGGAAGAATCTCTTCTCCCGATAAACATTCTGGAACTGAGAGCGATATTCAATGCTCTCAAGGCTTGGCCTCAACTAGCAAAGGCCAAATTCATAAGGTTTCAATCAGACAACATGACGACTGTTGCATATATCAACCATCAGGGGGGAACAAGGAGTTCCCTGGTGATGGAAGAAGTGACCAAAGTAATTCAATGGGCGGAGCTTCACTCCTGCCACTTGTCTGCAATCCACATCCCAGGAGTGGAAAATTGGGAAGCGGATTTTCTGAGTCGTCAGACATTTCATCCGGGGGAGTGGGAACTCCATCCGGAAATCTTTGCCCAAATAACTCAATTATGGGGCATTCCAGACATGGATCTGATGGCGTCTCGTCAGAACTTCAAGGTTCCTTGCTACGGGTCCAGATCCAGGGATCCCAAGGCGACTCTAGTAGATGCACTAGTAGCGCCCTGGACCTTCAACCTAGCTTATGTGTGCCCACCGTTTCCTCTCATTCCCAGGCTGGTAGCCAGGATCAATCAAGAGAGGGCTTCGGTGATCTTGATAGCTCCTGCGTGGCCACGCAGAACTTGGTATGCAGACCTGGTGAATATGTCATCGGCTCCACCATGGAAGCTACCTTTGAGACGGGACCTTCTTGTTCAAGGTCCGTTCGAACATCCGAATCTGGCATCACTCCAACTGACTGCTTGGAGATTGAACGCTTGATTTTATCAAAGCGTGGGTTCTCAGATTCTGTCATTGATACTCTTATTCAGGCTAGAAAGCCTGTAACTAGGAAAATTTACCATAAAGTATGGAAGAAATATATCTGTTGGTGCGAATCGAAAGGATTCCCATGGAACAGGGTAAAAATTCCTAAGATTCTATCCTTTCTACAAGAGGGTTTGGAGAAAGGATTATCTGCAAGTTCTTTGAAGGGACAGATTTCTGCTTTATCTGTTTTACTTCACAAGAAGCTGGCGGCTGTGCCAGATGTTCAGGCTTTTGTTCAGGCTCTGGTTAGAATCAAGCCTGTTTACAAACCTTTGACTCCTCCTTGGAGTCTCAATTTAGTTCTTTCAGTTCTTCAAGGGGTTCCGTTTGAACCCTTACATTCCGTAGATATTAAGTTATTATCTTGGAAAGTTTTATTTTTGGTTGCAATTTCTTCTGCTAGAAGAGTTTCAGAGTTATCTGCTCTGCAGTGTTCTCCTCCTTATCTGGTGTTCCATGCAGATAAGGTGGTTTTGCGTACTAAACCTGGTTTTCTTCCGAAAGTTGTTTCTAATAAAAATATTAACCAGGAGATAGTGGTGCCTTCTTTGTGTCCGAATCCAGTTTCAAAGAAGGAACGTTTGTTGCACAATTTGGATGTAGTTCGTGCTCTAAAATTCTATTTAGAGGCTACAAAGGATTTCAGACAAACATCTTCCTTGTTTGTTGTTTATTCTGGTAAAAGGAGAGGTCAAAAAGCAACTTCTACCTCTCTCTCTTTTTGGCTTAAAAGCATCATCAGATTGGCTTATGAGACTGCCGGACGGCAGCCTCCTGAAAGAATCACAGCTCATTCCACTAGGGCTGTGGCTTCCACATGGGCCTTCAAGAACGAGGCTTCTGTTGATCAGATATGTAAGGCAGCGACTTGGTCTTCACTGCACACTTTTACCAAATTTTACAAATTTGATACTTTTGCTTCTTCTGAGGCTATTTTTGGGAGAAAGGTTTTGCAAGCCGTGGTGCCTTCCATCTAGGTGACCTGATTTGCTCCCTCCCATCATCCGTGTCCTAAAGCTTTGGTATTGGTTCCCACAAGTAAGGATGACGCCGTGGACCGGACACCCCTATGTTGGAGAAAACAGAATTTATGTTTACCTGATAAATTACTTTCTCCAACGGTGTGTCCGGTCCACGGCCCGCCCTGGTTTTTTAATCAGGTCTGATGATTTAATTTCTCTAACTACAGTCACCACGGTATCATATGATTTCTCCTATGCAAATATTCCTCCTTTACGTCGGTCGAATGACTGGGGAAGGCGGAGCCTAGGAGGGATCATGTGACCAGCTTTGCTGGGCTCTTTGCCATTTCCTGTTGGGGAAGAGAATATCCCACAAGTAAGGATGACGCCGTGGACCGGACACACCATTGGAGAAAGTAATTTATCAGGTAAACATAAATTCTGTTATTATTGGAAAGTGGTTTAAATTTGTATTCTCTATCTGAATCATGGAAGAAAAATGCTGGGTTTCATGTCCCTTTAGTTTTTTTAGTTTACATTTTTGTGAACACTTACTCCAGTGCTATATGGCAATAATGTACCTATATATGCAACCATTAGTACTGTACTATATATATATTATCAACTTGCTGCTCCCTAGCACATTCCTTACATGGTGAGAGTGTGATTTTCAGCACTCACCACTTCTTCACCAGTTCTCCTGTGCCTGTTTCCCTCTCTCTGCCTGCCCTCTCCTCCCCCTCCCTGTCTGATCACACAGAGGAGGAGATCAGTGCATAGGAGACCAAAAGACTGGAGCTCCACTCTAGACAGGAAACATGTGACCTCCACTCAAAGTTTTTTTTTTTTTTAAATCAACTTTAATGTAACAAACAACCTATAGACAAAGATTCTGAAACATTTTGCAGCTTTCTTGTTCTTAATGTTCACTCACAGTGGTTTATGCTGACTGTCATTTATAAGGTAACCACTGTGATTGTCATTTATAAGGTAACCACTGTGATTGTCATTTATAAGGTAACCACTGTGACTGTCATTTATAAAGTAACCACTGTGACTGTCATTTATAAGGTAACCACTGTGACAGTCATTTATAAGGTAACTACTGTGATTGTCATTTATAAGGTAACCACTGTGATTGTCATGTATAAAGTAACCACTGTGACTGTTATTTATAAAGTAACCACTGTGACTGTCATTTATAAAGTAACCACTGGGATTGTCATTTATAAAGTAACCACTGTGATTGTCATTTATAAAGTAACCACTGTGACTGTCATTTATAAGGTAACTACTGTGATTGTCATTTATAAGGTAACCACTGTGATTGTCATGTATAAAGTAACCACTGTGACTGTTATTTATAAAGTAACCACTGTGACTGTCATTTATAAAGTAACCACTGTGATTGTCATTTATAAAGTAACCACTGTGACTGTCATTTATAAAGTAACCACTGTGACTGTCATTTATAAAGTAACCACTGTGACTGCCATTTATAAGGTAACCAATGTGACTGTCATTTATAAGGTAACCAATGTGACTGCCATTTATAAGGTAACCAATGTGACTGTCATTTATAAAGTAACCACTGTGACTGTCATTTATAAGGTAACCACTGTGACAGTCATTTATAAGGTAACTACTGTGATTGTCATTTATAAGGTAACCACTGTGATTGTCATGTATAAAGTAACCACTGTGACTGTTATTTATAAAGTAACCACTGTGACTGTCATTTATAAAGTAACCACTGTGATTGTCATTTATAAAGTAACCACTGTGATTGTCATTTATAAGGTAACCACTGTGATTGTCATGTATAAAGTAACCACTGTGACTGTTATTTATAAAGTAACCACTGTGACTGTCATTTATAAAGTAACCACTGTGATTGTCATTTATAAAGTAACCACTGTGACTGTCATTTATAAAGTAACCACTGTGACTGCCATTTATAAGGTAACCAATGTGACTGTCATTTATAAGGTAACCAATGTGACTGCCATTTATAAGGTAACCAATGTGACTGTCATTTATAAAGTAACCACTGTGACTGTCATTTATAAAGTAACCACTGTGACTGCCATTTATAAGGTAACCAATGTGACTGTCATTTATAAGGTAACCACTGTAACTGTCATTTATAAAGTAACCAAACTGATTATTATTTATAAGGTAACCACTGTGATTGTCATTTATAAGGTAACCACTGTGACTGTCATTTATAAAGTAACCACTGTGACAGTAATTTATAAAGTAACCACTGTGACTGCCATTTATAAGGTAACCATGGTGATTGTCATTTGTAAAGTAACCACTGTGACTGCCATTTATAAAGTTACCACTGTGACTGCCATTTATAAGGTAACCACTGTGACTGTCATTTATAAAGTAACCACTGTGACTGTCATTTATAAAGTAACCACTGTGATTGTCATTTATAAAGTAACCACTGTGACTGTCATTTATAAATTAACCACTGTGACTGCCATTTATAAGGTAACCACTGTGACTGTCATTTATAAAGTAACCACTGTGACTGCCATTTATAAGGTAACCAATGTGACTGTCATTTATAAAGTAACCACTGTGACTGCCATTTATAAGGTAACCAATGTGACTGTCATTTATAAGCTAACCACTGTGACTGTCATTTATAAAGTTACCAATGTGATTGTCATTTATAAGGTAACCACTGTGTCATTTATAAAGTAACCACTGTGACTGTAATTTATAAAGTAACCAAACTGATTGTTATTTATAAGGTAACCACTGTGATTGTGATTTATAAGGTAACCACTGTGATTGTGATTTATAAGGTAACCACTGTGACTGTCATTTATAAAGTAACCACTGTGACTGTCATTTATAAGGTAACCACTGTGACAGTCATTTATAAAGTAACCACTGTGACTGTCATTTATAAAGTAACCACTCTGACTGTCATTTATAAGGTAACCACTGTGACTGTCATTTATAAAGTAACCACTGTGATTGTCATTTATAAAGTAACCACTGTGACTGTCATTTATAAAGTAACCACTGTGACTGTCATTTATAAGATAACCACTGTGACTGTCATTGATTGCTTGTGTTTAAATGTGTCACCTTTTTATTGTGATTAATTTAAGCTCAACTGGAGCTTTTTTTGTAATTATATTAGATTTGCATAGGTTGAACTTGACCGCTCCACCTCCGCTCCTGCAGGATGAAAATAGAAGATGGACCTGTAAAGGAAGAAAATGGAGCCGTCTGGATGAAGCTCTTTCGCCACTGGAATGAAGATGTTTCGCCGGACTTCATCAATGGTGATCACGTATTTTGGGGTTAGTGTCATGTTTTTAATTTTAATGGGCTGAAAAAGCTGAATGCCCTTTTAACTGCAATGCCCATACAAATGCCTTTTTCGGGGCAATGGGTAGATTAGTTTTTTTTTTTTTATTATTATTATTATTTTGGGGGTTTGGGGGGGTGGGGAGGCTGTCATGTTATGGGGTAATTTATTTTATTTGCAAAAGAGCTGTTAACTTAGGACAATGCCCTACTAAAGGCCCTTTTAAAGTCTATTGGTAGTTTATTTATAGCCTTTTGGGTTTTTTATTTTTGTGTGGGATTTTTTTTTTAAAAGAGTGTATTAGAATGGGAATAATTTTTCTTGTATTGGAAAATTTTGTTTGTTATTTTTGTAAGGGTAGGTTTTTTACTTTCAGTAATCTTAGGGTTGTTTTATTTTCTTTAAGGGTATTTTTTATATTTTCTGTAATCTTAGTTTTGTTTTTCAGTAATCTTAGGGTTTTTTATCTTATGCAATGTTTAGTGATGGTAAATCCTAGCGTTTTTTTTTAAATACTTCATACTGAAAGTTTCTTTATTTGTTTGCAGCCTATGCTGAGCGCTTCAAGCCTCCCATGGTCGAATACTATATTTTTTAATTAGTTGACATTATGTCGGATGGCTAGCACGATATTGGCTAACATCACTTCACTGATAAATTAGTTTTCTGCAGTGGGAAGCCTGTGGTGCTAAGCGCCGCATAAGCTGCAGGGAAATAAAGGAACTTTCAGCATTTAGTTTTTTATATTTCATGACAGAAAGTCCCCTTTATTTAAAAAACGATAGGTGTTACCATCAATTTAGGCTCTGTTCATTGTAATAGTGTGCTTGCTGCTTTAAGAGTCTTCATTTAACACTGCTTTATGCATGTTTGTGTATACTGTGAAATGTTCCTTTAAGACTTTTTTGTGTACTTTAATGCTGTGTTCCTTTTATTAGTGTGCCAGTCCCTTTAAGGCTGTGTGTGATTTGGGTGTGCTTTCCCTTTAATGCTGTGTACTCTGTTGGTGTTTGTGCATCTGTGCATGAGTGGTATAAATAAATTGTCACTTTTAAAGGGTGTTTTCATTACGTTTGTGTCAATATTTTTGAGAATGTTTGTGAGATGAGCTATCTTTTAAAACATTTATGCGGGTATAGTAAATTGTTAATTTAACCACTTAGGACCCTTAGGACATTTCATGCTGTCCTAAGACCACTGGACTTTGATGCCCTTAGGACGACATGAAACGTCCTATGTTATTCGACATCCTGCAGCCTCCTGCTTTAAGGAAAAGGATATTTGGACTGGGGGTGTGCCTAGCATCATAGGCAGCCACTCATGTTCCGATCCCTGCCATGAATTTATGTGAGCGTTTCGACAATCGCAATTTCATTAAGATGGGGTTAAATATGGTGTGCGTTGTTTGTATCCCTGTCACCCACATTATTTCAAAATCCGAAATGTTTTAGCCGCTGATCCAGTGTGTGTGTGTGTATAAGTGTGTGTATAGGGAGCTATAGTGTGTGTGTGTATATGTGTGTGTGTATAGGGAGTGAGAGATAGTGTGTGTATAATTGATAACTGACTCACTGTGGAACATAAGAGGGCCATAAAGATCACATTCTGGTGGGGGGGAGTCCAAAGGCCTCTATATTACATCTTCCATTATGCTATGCTGAATGTTAAATATTACATTTCCCAACATCCCTGTCTCTCACTGCTGATATATATATATAAAAAATGGCCATTTTCAAGCATCTTGACATGGACTTCAACCCCATTAGACTGCCACATTCAACTCTCTGTCCCTATACTACTAACTCCTTAAGGTGCTACACTGTCCCTGTTACCTACTCACCCACTCTGCACACATTCAGGGAGGGGTTTCTCTAAGAAACACCACATTTTGACCCAACAGCCACTTTATCTACAGTGGAGGGTTATAATGGGAGTCACACATATATTGCAGCAATGAGGCTGAGCCAGTCAAGAATGCAGGACAGCTAACCGGCCAATTATCCCTAGTAAACTAACTGGTATTTATAGTTCTCAATCCAGGACATTTTTAACTTAGGGAGGCTTCAAACAGTTTTCTTTCACCCCTATATCAGAGCAACATTAAACTTGTTGAACTGGTCATTTTCATCTGAGACAACAGACAGTAAAAGATGTTTTGTGATCCAGAAGTTTAAATATTATATCTCCCAGCATGCCTTTCTCCAGAACTGCCAACTAATTTGCATAGTCGGTAAAGTCAGACAAAGTTACATTACAGCAAGTGAATAGTAATATGTTACAGTGGTTTTCCATGTATCTGCAATTGCAGTGTAAAAATATTGTCTTGTTTCATGAGAAGACATAGGAACAGCAATGATTTAAGACTAAACAGACTAAGAATGGAAAAAAGGCAATTGTTTCAAACAATAATAGATCTTACTTCTAATTAAGAGGCTTAATCTTTATAAAATAGATTTTATTTCTGGTAGTGCATTATTTTGCTTGGGGGGGGGATGATCATAAAGTTGCTGAGATTGAAAGGTTTACATTTGAAATAAAAAGCCACATAAACAAAACCATCTGTACAGATGTGTAATTAGGCCATGTGAGAACAGACCTGCCATGTTTGTTTAGGGAAATGCCCTTTTATACCATTTCTATAAGAGATTATTATCTTGTTACTTCTTTAACCCCTTAAGGACACAGCCATTTTTCAATTTCTTTCCCTTAAGGACCAGGGCTATTTTTACATTTCTGCGGTGTTTGTGTTTAGCTGTAATTTTCCTCTTACTCATTTACTGTACCCACACATATTATATACCGTTTTTCTCGCCATTAAATGGACTTTCTAAAGATACCATTATTTTCATCATATCTTATAATTTACTATAAAAAAATTTATAAAATATGAGGAAAAAATGGAAAAAAACACACTTTTTCTAACTTTGACCCCCAAAATCTGTTACACATCTACAACCACCAAAAAACACCCATGCTAAATAGTTTCTAAATTTTGTCCTGAGTTTAGAAATACCCAATATTTACATGTTCTTTGCGTTTTTCGCAAGTTATAGGGCAATAAGTACAAGTAGCACTTTGCTATTTCCAAACCACTTTTTTTCAAAATTAGCGCTAGTTACATTGGGACACTGATATTTTTCAGGAATCCCTGAATATCCCTTGACATGTATATATATTTTTTTAGAAGACATCCCAAAGTAATGATCTAGGCCCATTTTGGTATATTTCATGCCACCATTTCACCGCCAAATGAGATCAAATAAAGAAAAAATTCACTTTTTCATAATTTTTTTTCACAAACTTTAGGTTTCTCACTGAAATTATTTGCAAACAACTTGTGCAATTATGGCATAAATGGTTGTAAACGCTTCTCTGGGATCCCCTTTGTTCATAAATAGCAGACATATATGGCTTTGGCATTGCTTTTTGGTAATTAGAAGGCCGCTAAATGCCTCTGCGCACCACACATGTATTATGCCCAGCAGTGAAGGGGTTAATTAGGGAGCATGTAGGGAGCTTCTAGGGTTAATTTTAGCTTTAGTGTAGTGTAGTAGACAACCCCAAGTATTGATCTAGGCCCATCTTGGTATATTTCATGCCACCATGTCACCGCCAAATGCGATCAAATAAAAAAAAATGTTAAATTTTTTTACAATTTTAGGTTTCTCACTGAAATTATTTACAAACAACTTGTGCAATTATGACATAAATGGTTGTAAATGCTTCTCTGGGATCCCCTTTGTTCAGAAATAGCAGACATATATGGCTTTTGTGTTGCTTTTTGGTAATTAGAAGGCTGCTAAATGCTGCTGCGCATCACACGTGTATTATGCCCAGCAGTGCAGGGGTTAATTAGATAGCTTGTAGGGAGCTTGCAGGGTTAATTTTAGCTTTAGTGTAGAGATCAGCCTCCCACCTGAAAGATCCCACCCCCTGATCCCTCCCAAACATCTCTCTTCCCTCCCCCACCCCACAATTGTCCCCGCCATCTTAAGTACTGGCAGAAACTCTGCCAGTACTAAAATAAAAGGCTTTTTTTTTTTTTTATGAATTTTTTTTTAAAAAAAAATATATGTTTAGCTGTGATGGACCCCCCCCTTAGCCCCTAACCTCTCTGATCCCCCCCAAACAGCTCTATAACACTTGCCCACATCCTATTTGCTGCCATCTTGGGTACTGGCAGCTGTCTGCCAGTACCCAATTTGCCTCCAAAAAATGTTTATTTTTATTTTTTTTCATGTAATTAAATGTTTTCTGTAGTGTAGCTGCCCCCCCTAATACCCTCCTCCCTCTCCCCCTCCCAGATCCTTTTGAAAATTATTTCCCCCCCTCCCTCTCCCTCTCTCCCCCCCCTCCCTCTCCCTCTCTCCCATTCATAAATTCATTGGTGGCAGTGGCTGTTACGCGATCGCGCGCACATATGCGCGCGCACGCGCGCTCCCTGCAGGCCCCCGCACGCTCCCGGCACCCGGCGTGCACATTGCACATTCAGGAACCGGATGCCGGGTAGCGATGGGCCGCCCACCCGCCTCCCTGAAGCTGCTCCCACCCACCAACGATCGGGCCCATCGCAACCGGTGCAGAGAGGGCCACAGAGTGGCTCTCTCTGCATCGGTTTGGGAAAAAAGGTATTGCAGTGATGCCTCAATGTTGAGGCATCACAGCAATACCTTGAAAGCGGCTGGAAGCGATCAGGATCGCTTCCAGCCGCTTTAAACCCTGATGTCGTACAGGGTACGTCGCTGGTCTTTAAAGACCAGGTTGTGTGCGACGTACCCTGTACGACATGTGTCGTTAAGGGGTTAACATACCATATTCATCACAGTCACATTTATTTAGCCTTGTACTAATGAATTTGTATACAGGGCATGTTCCGTTATCCAAGGGCCCCATCACCAGAATAGGTGTCTGTCGCCCCTCATCTAATAATAGATCTTCTAGTTAAGGGGCTTTTCAAGTGTTTTGCCTTTTCTGTTGATGTGCTGCCCTAGGCACTGGTAATATATTGAGACTTTCCATGTATTGTTTTTTTCTGTAGTTATACAGCTCTAGGCACTAGTAATTTGTTCAGACGTTGTAGGTTATTGTTGTTTAAGGCACTGGTAATATTTTTGTGGAACTTCAGCCAATGTGTTGTGTGCCAGATGAAGAAATAACAGAGACCAGACCAAATATCCAAACAATGGCTAACCCTTCACAGGCTGATCTCTAATTCACTGCTAGCAGAACTTCCCTTACAGACAAAGGGAAAGTGAAGCTCTTGCTAAGTGTAACAGCTAATATAATCGGAACATTCCTAGATAGGAGAAATAGATCTGATAAGTCATTATTAATCACACCACCCAGCTCCTCCAATAGCAGGTGCAATGGGAAGGGGAGCAAACAATAACGCTAGTGTCATTATTGGCACCTCACTTGTAATCCTGCTCTTATTTGCACATTTCTTTCATGTTGGTTGAGTTGTTAGGCAAAATACAGACAAAGAAGAGTTTTATTTCTCTTAGAAAAACTAAGTCTTGTTTTTTACATTTCATGTGAGTTACCTGCAGACAAGACTATGTGCAGGGCCGGATTGGGCAGCCGGGATACCGGGAAAAATCCCGGTGGGCCGCTGGCCGGCAGCTCAACTGGGCTGGCGGCTGGCTGCTGTGCTGTATATTGCAGCTTTGCTATTGCTAAATTGCGGCCGGCCGGTAAGGTATCTACACAAGTCAGTCCTTTATACAGTTAGTATAGTCCCTCCCCACTGCTGCAGCAGCAGCATCCGTGTAGTAAAAGTTATTATTATTAAACTTCTAACTTATACTATATTGTAACCCCTTAAACCCCCCCCCTGTCCCCCAGTCTCCATCCGACCGCTGCTCAGCTGCTACCTCACTCTGAATCACTTAGCCAAGCCAAATGCCAATACTGTCAGACAGTGACTGAGTCTGTGTCTGTCTCGTCTCAGGTCTCACACAGTCACTCACAGGCTCAGTCTCAGTCTGTCTGTGGATCATCATATGTGGGCCGGGTCAGCAGGTGGGCGGGCCCGCCCGGGCCGGCGGCTGTGATGATGTCACGAGAGTTGACTGTCTGTCTCACCAGCACCACGTGACATAGTGGAGGGAGCCTCAGCCTGGGAGCGGCTGCGTCGCGTCATCAGTCAGGACTCAGGAGTGAGCTAGGGAGCCGCCACGGCATGTGGGGTCACGTGTTTGGACAGAAGCAGACAGACAGCCACTGGTCCAGGGACTGAACTGTCTAAGTGTCTCAGGCTGGCCGATGGCGGTAAGTGGAACTTCAGGGCGGCAGGCGGCAGCCGGCAACTTAAGGTAATTTATTGGGCACTGGGCAGCAGGCAGGCAGTGCAGCAGCAGGCCACTGAGGCCATCAGCAAAAAGCAGAGCACTGCCTTATGCCTTTGCAGTGTTTGGACATGCAAAAGACACAGTTTCTCCTAGAAAAAGTGCATAACCATGAATTGTGGCTAATGTGATGTGTGTGTATGGGGGGGGGGGTTTGCAGCCAATCTAGCTCTTTTGTGTATATTGCCAAAAGTAGCTTTGCCTTGAGAGTTTTCCAACAGCACAGCCACAAAGGTGATATTTTATCAATTACAACCTCATTAGTTCTGCAGGGCAGTGTCAAAGTCACCACTGCCTCAGCATCTTCCACCATTCAATGAATGTGTAGTCTCTTGCACTGCTCAAGTAATAATGCAGCTTGTATTAAGAGGAGAGCAGCACTGCACTGAGCAGAGGCAGGCAAACATCGTATTGTTGCTGCCCTTCCTTGCATTAGATTCACTATTATATATATATATAACTTCATTTGTGAGATATAATATAATTAAAAAGGGTGTATTATCAATTCATTTTGCACATTTTAGTACTTTTCATTGCAGGCATGATTTTTATGTAACAAGTGCTGAATAATAAACAGGGTTCATTAACTTCATGAAAAAAATATATTTACTCTGCCATTTTCAACAAAAATATGTCCATTCACTGAGATCACACACCTCACTGGTATGTACTTTTTGTGTGTTAATCTAATTTATTTTAGTGAGTAAAGAGGAAACCACTATGCCAGTGAATTTGATACAGAATCAGGATCAATAAAATCAAAGATGGCTTTTAACTATACAGTATCCATTATAGTAAATACTTGGGTCTGTGAAAAATCTGGCATGCGCATTCTATGGGCGCGCCGCCGCAGAATTTAGGGCTGGTCTAAAAAATTTCCAGGGCTGCTATAAATTCCCAGTCCGGCCCTGACTATGTGACATTACAAATATTATTTAAAGATAAATGAGGTTTCTACCAGTATAAATTAGACTTGTGCGCGGCAGAAAAATTAGTTTTGGATGTTTTAGAATTTCGTTTTAGGATCGATTCAAATTCGGATACATTCAAATGCATTTGTTTCTGATTTATTAGGATTAAAATAAATTTGGATGTATTTGGTTTGGATTCGATTTGTAAATTCGGAAGTTCGGTATGTGTTAGTTTGGATGTGCTGTGTATTAGATTAGTATTATGTACTGTAATATTAGGTGTAACTCATAGCAGAGTGATATAACCTAATATACTGTAAACTACTAGTGTAATCGTGGTTAGTCCATGGCCATCCAAATGTAACAAATAAATCCAAACTAATTTGAATTTATTATTTATTTGAATTTTTATTTATTTGAATTTTATTATTTATTTATTTATTGGGATCTTTCTAACGCCGGTATTTAGAGTCGTGGCTGAAGTGAGTGTTAGAAATCTAACGACAAAACTCCAGCCGCAGAAAAAAAACAGGAGTTAAGAGCTTTATGGGCTAACGCCGGTTTAAAAAACTCTTAACTACTGTGCTCTAAAGTACACTAACACCCATAAACTACCTATGTACCCCTAAATCGAGGCCCCCCCACATCGCCGCCACTCTATTAAATTTTTTTAACCCCTAATCTGCCGACCGCACACCGCCGCCACCTACGTTATCCCTATGTACCCCTAATCTGCTGCCCCTAATACCGCCGACACCTACATAATATTTATTAACCCCTAATCTGCCGCCCCCCGCTATCGCTGACACCTGCATATTTTTTAACCCCTAATCTGCCGCTCCGTACACCTCCGCAACCTACATTATACCTATGTACCCCTAATCTGCTGCCCCTAACACAGCCGACCCCTATATTATATTTATTAACCCCTAATCTGCCGCCCCCAACGTCGCCTCCACCTACCTACAATTATTAACCCCTAATCTGCCGACCGGACCACACCGCTACTATAATAAATGTATTAATCCCTAAAGCTAAGCTCTAATGCGAGCTCAATCTGATTGGCTGATCGGATCAGCCAATCGGATTGAACTTGAATCTGATTGGCTGATTTCATCAGCCAATCAGAATTTTCCTACCTTAATTCCGATTGGCTGATAGAATCCTATCAGCCAATCAGAATTTGAGGGACGCCATCTTGGATGACGTCCCTTAAAGGAACCGTCATTTGTCGGGAAGTCGTCGGTGAAGATGGATGTTCCGCATCGGCGGGATGAACTACATGGATCCGGAAGAAAGAAGATTGAAGATGCCGCTTGATAGAAGACTTCAGTCGGATCATGGACCTCTTCAGCTCCCGCTTGGATGAAGACTTTAGCCGGATCATGGACATCTTCAGCCCCCCGCGTGGGCTTGGATCAAGACATTGGAGGCTCTTCTGGATCGATCGGTGAACCCGGCGTGGTGAAGACAAGGTAGGGAGATCTTCAGGGGCTTAGTGTTAGGTTTATTTAAGGGGGGTTTGGGTTAGATTAGGGGTATGTGGGTGGTGGGTTGTATGTTTTTCTTTTACAGACAAAAGAGCTGAATTCTTTGGGGCATGCCCCGCAAAGGGCCCTTTTCAGGGCTGGTAAGGTAAAAGAGCTTTTCTATTTTAATTTTAGAATAGGGTAGGGCATTTTTTAATTTTGGGGGTCTTTGTTATTTTATTAGGGGGCTTAGAGTAGGTGTAATTAGTTTAACATTGTTGTAATATTTTTCTAATTTTGTAAATATTTTTTTATTTTTTGTAACTTAGTTCTTTTTTATTTTTTGTACTTTAGTTAGTTTATTTCATTGTATTTATTTGTAGGTATTGTATTTAATTAATTTATTGATAGTGTAGTGTTAGGTTTCATTGTAGATAATTGTAGGTAGTTTATTTAATTTATTTATTGATAGTGTAGTGTTAGGTTTAATTGTAACTTAGGTTAGGATTTATTTTACAGGTAATTTTGTAATTATTTTAACTAGGTAGCTATTATATAGTTATTAACTATTTAATAGCTATTGTACCTGGTTAAAATAAATACAAAGTTGCCTGTAAAATAAATATTAATCCTAAAATAGCTACAATATAATTATAATTTATATTGTAGCTATATTAGGATTTATTTTACAGGTAAGTATTTAGCTTTAAATAGGAATAATTTATTTAATAAGAGTTAATTTATTTTGTTAGATTTAAATTATATTTAACTTAGGGGGGTGTTAGGGTTAGACTTAGCTTTAGGGGTTAATACATTTATTAGAGTAGCGGTGCGGTCCGGTCGGCAGATTAGGGGTTAATAATTGTAGGTAGGTGGAGGCGACGTTGGGGGCGGCAGATTAGGGGTTAATAAATATAATATAGGGGTCGGCGGTGTTAGGGGCAGCAGATTAGGGGTACATAGGGATAACGTAGGTTGCGGCGTGTATTAGGGGCAGCAGATTAGGGGTACATAGGGATAACGTAGGTTGCGGCGGTGTACGGAGCGGCAGATTAGGGGTTAATAATAATATGCAGGGGTCAGCGATAGCGGGGGCGGCAGATTAGGGGTTAATAAGTGTAAGGTTAGGGGTGTTTAGACTCCGGGTACATGTTAGGGTGTTAGGTGCAGACTTAGGAAGTGTTTCCCCATAGGAAACAATGGAGCTGCGTTAGGAGCTGAACGCTGCTTTTTTGCAGGTGTTAGTTTTTTTTTCAGCTCAAACAGCCCCATATTTTCCTATGGGGGAATCGTGCACGAGCACGTTTTTGAAGCTGGCCGCGTCCGTAAGCACCGCTGGTATCCAGAGTTGCAGTGGCGGTAAATATGCTCTACGCTCCCTTTTTTGGAGCCTAACGCAGCCCTTCTGTGAACTCTAAATACCAGCGGTATTTAAAAGATGCGGGGGAAAAAAAGAATGCGTAGCTAACGCACCCCTTTGGTCGCAGAACTCTAAATCTAGCCATTAGGGTTTATTTTATAGGTAAGTATTTAGTTTTAAAAAGGAATAATTTAGTTAATGATAGTAATTTTATTTAGATTTATTTGAATTATATTTAAGTTAGGGTTTAGGGTTAGACTTAGGTTTAGGGGTTAATACATTTAGAATAGTGGTTTGGACGTTGGGGACGGCAGATTAAGGGTTAATAAGTGTAGGTAGGTTAAGGAGACATTGGGGCGGCAGATTAGGGGTTTACTAAATATAATGTAGGTGTCGGCGATGTTGGGGACAGCAGATTAGGGGTTATTAAATATAATGTAGGTGGCGGCGATGTTGGGGGCAGCAGATTAGGGGTTAATAAATATAATGTAGGTGGCGGCGATGTCCGGAGCGGCAGATTAGGGGTTAATAAGTATAATGAAGGTGTCTGCAATGTTGGGGGCGGCAGATTAGGGGTTAATAAGTGTAAGATTAGGGGTGTTTAGACTTGGGGTTCATGTTAGGGTGTTAGGTGTAAATATAACTTTAGTTTCCCCATCGGAATCAATGGGGCTGCCTTACGACCAGCTCACCCCTGATTTAAGCAGCGCTGGTATTGGAGTGTGGTATGGAGCTCAATTTTGCTCTATGCTCACTTCTTGCCTGTTAACGCTGGGTTTGTAAAAACCTGTAATACCAGCACTGTAGGTAAGTGAGCGGTGAGAATAAACTGCACGTTAGCACCGCACAGCTCATAACGCAAAACTCGTAATCTGGCCGTTTGTTATTTTTGTAAGGTTAGGTTTTTGGTTTTCAGTAATTTTAGGGTTGTTTTATTCTCTGCAAGGGTATTTTTTTTATATTTTCTGTAATCTTAGTTTTGTTTTTTCAGTAATCTTAGGGTTTTTTATTTTATGTAATGTTTGGGTTTTTTGTAATGCAGGTTTTTTTTGTTTGTAATTTTTGAATGCTTTTTAGGTAGTTAGTATATTTTTAATTTTATTTCAGTGTATTTTAATTGGGGTTAAGTTAGGGGGTGTCAGGTTACGGGGTTTTGTTTTTAGTTTAATGCTTTGTGCTGTGGGGGTAAGAGGATTAGGGGTTAATAGGTTAATTGGGTGTTTGCATTGTGGGGGCTGGCAGATTAGGGGCTAATAGGTTAATTGGGTGTTTGCATTGTGGGGGGTTGGCGGATTAGGGGTTAACAAGTTAATTAGGTGTTTGCGATGTCGGGGGATGGCGGTTTAGGGGTTTATATGTTTTATTAGTGATTGCGATGTAAGGGGATGGCGGTTTAGGGGTTAATATGTTTTTTTAGTATTTGTGATGTGGGGGATGGTTTTAAATGATGTTTTAACATTTGGGTTAAAAAAAATTCCGTTTTAGATTTTTACGTGTGACTTAAAAAAAAAAAAATTATGTTTATGTTACGCGTGCAATATGATATACTGGCGTAAGCTACTGTGGAACATAAAAGGGCCATAAAGATCACATTCTGGGGGTTGGGGTCCATATTGCTATGCTGAATGTTAAATATTACATTTCCCAACATCCCTGTCTCTCACTGCTGATATATATATAAAAAAATGGCCATTTTCAAGCATCTTGACATGGACTTCAACCCCATTAGACTGCCACATTCAACTCTCTGTCCCTATACTACTAACTCCTTAAGGTGCTACACTGTCCCTGTTACCTACTCACCCACTCTGCACACATTCAGGGAGGGGTTTCTATAAGAAACACCACATTTTGACCCAACAGCCACTTTATCTACAGTGGAGGGTTATAATGGGAGTCACACATATATTGCAGCAATGAGGCTGAGCCAGTCAAGAATGCAGGACAGCTAACCGGCCAATTATCCCTAGTAAACTAACTGGTATTTATAGTTCTCAATCCAGGACATTTTTAACTTAGGGAGGCTTCAAACAGTTTTCTTTCACCCCTATATCAGAGCAACATTAAACTTGTTGAACTGGTCATTTTCATCTGAGACAACAGACAGTAAAAGATGTTTTGTGATCCAGAAGTTTAAATATTATATCTCCCAGCATGCCTTTCTCCAGAACTGCCAACTAATTTGCATAGTCGGTAAAGTCAGACAAAGTTACATTACAGCAAGTGAATAGTAATATGTTACAGTGGTTTTCCATGTATCTGCAATTGCAGTGTAAAAATATTGTCTTGTTTCATGAGAAGACATAGGAACAGCAATGATTTAAGACTAAACAGACTAAGAATGGAAAAAAGGCAATTGTTTCAAACAATAATAGATCTTGGGCGCGATCCGATATAGATCGCAGTTTGCTGCACAAGCGAGGGAACCCGCGTCGCCCGCAGTTTCAGCTCGCAACTCGAGCTATCCCATATATGGCGCCGTCAGATGCTAACGTGCCGTAAGTCTGACAAACCAGCGATGTCCAGAAATCTGCGCAAGTACAAATTTCTGGCGTCGCCAGTGACTTGCGGGACATTAGAAACTGCCGGCGCCTACAAAACCTGACTAAAGTCTAAATCACCCGCACTGTCTAACACGCCTTCCTAACATAGCCCGACAAGTCTAACACGCCTCCCTAACATAGCCCAACACGTCTAACCCTCTATCCGCTATCCCCCCTCACTAGCCTAACAATAAAATATGTATTAACCCCTTAACCGACGCTACCTAATAAAGTTATTAACCCCTAAACCGGCGCCAGCTATATTAAATCTATAACCCCCCTAAAGTGAGCCCCTAACACCGCCGCCATCTACCTTACCTACCCCCTAAAGTGAGCCCCTACCCCGCCGCTATCTATTTTAAAATTATTAACCCCTAATCTAATCCCCCTACCCCGCCGCCATCTATATTAAATTATTCAACCCCTAAAATACTAAACTATCCCTACCACTAAACCTAATTCTAACCCTACAAATAGCCCTGAAAAGGGCTTTTTGCGTGGCATTGCCCCAAAGTAACAGCTCTTTTGCCAGCCCTTAAAAGGGCTTTTTGCGTGGCATGCCCCAAAGTAACAGCTCTTTTGCCAGCCCTTAAAAGGGCTTTTTGCGGGGCATGCCCCAAAGTAACAGCTCTTTTGCCAGCCCTTAAAAGGGCTTTTTGCGGGGCATGCCCCAAAGTAACAGCTCTTTTGCCAGCCCTTAAAAGGGCTTTTGGCGGGGCTTTGTCACAAAGTAAACTGCTCTTTTGCCTACAATCTACATCCCCCTACACCGCGGCCACCTATAATAAATGTATTAACCCCTAATCTAATCCCCCTACACCGCCGCCAGCTATATTAACTATATTAACCCTAATTATATTAGGGTTAATATAGTTAATATAGTTATTATATTATATATATTAACTATATTAACCCTAATTATATTAGGGTTCATATAGTTAATATCGTTATTATAGTATATATATATTAAGTATAATAACCCTATCTAACTCTAACATCCTAACTAAACTCTTATTAAAATAAATCTAATATTAATATTATTAATTAAAATATTCCTATTTAAATCTAAATACTTACCTATAAAATAAACCCTAAGATAGCTACAATATAATTAATAATTACATTATAGCTATGTTAGGGTTTATATTTATTTTACAGGTAAATTGTTAATTATTTTAACTAGGTATAATAGCTATTAAATAGTTATTACCTATTTAATAGCTACCTAGTTAAAATAATTACCCAATTACCTGTAAAATAAATCCTAACCTAAGTTACAAATACACCTACACTATCAATAAATTAAATAAACTACAAATATCTATCTAAAAATACAATTAAATTAACTAAACTAAATTACAAAAAAAAAAAAAACACTAAATTACAAAAAATAAAAAAAAGATTACAAGATTTTTAAGCTAATTACACCTATTCTAAGCCCCCTAATAAAATAATAAAGCCCCCCAAAATAAAAAATTCCCTACCCTATTCTAAATTAAAAAAAGTTCAAAGCTCTTTTACCTTACCAGCCCTTAAAAGGGCCTTTTGTGGGGGCATGCCCCAAAGAAAACTGCTCTTTTGCCTGCAAAAAAAAACACAATACCACCCCCCAACATTACAACCCACCACCCACATACCCCTAATCTAACCCAAACCCCCCTTAAATAAACCTAACACTACCCCCCTGAAGATCTCCCTACCTTGTATTCACCCAGCCGGGCCGAACCGATCCAGGCGATGTGTTCCAGCAAGCGGCAGTGAAGTCTTCCTCCATCCGGGCGATGTCTTGAAGCAAGCGGCAGAGAGTCTTTTTCCATTGGCGACGTCTTCAAGCAAATCGGCATCTTCAATCTTCTTACATCGCTCCTCTGCCGCGGAGCATCCTTCCGGCACGACGACTTCCCGACGAATGAGGTTCCTTTAAATGACGTCATCCAAGATGGCGTCCGCCGAATTCCGATTGGCTGATAGGATTCTATCAGCCAATCGGAATTAAGTTAGAAAAATCTGATTGGCTGATTGAATCAGCCAATCAGATTCAAGTTCAATCCGATTGGCTAATTTTTCTAACTTAATTCCGATTGGCTGATAGAATCCTATCAGCCAATCGGAATTCGGCGGACGCCATCTTGGATGACGTCATTTAAAGGTACCTCATTCGTCGTTCAGTCGTCGGCCGGGATGGATGCTCCGCGGTGGCGGAGCGAAGAAAGAAGATTGAAGATGCCGCTTCATGGAAGATGCTGCCGGAAGGAAGAAGACTTTGCTGCCGCTTGGAGGAAGACGTCGCCGGAGGAAGAATTCTTCTTTGCCGCTTGGAGCAAGACATCGCCCGGATCGGATGAGGAGTTCGGCCCGGTGTGGTGAAGACAAGGTAGGGAGATCTTCAGGGGGGTAGTGTTAGGCTTTTTTAAGGGGGGTTTGGGTGGGTTTAGAATAGGGGTATGTGGGTGGTGGGTTGTAATGGGGGGGGGGGTATTGTATATGTTTTTAAATGCAAAAGAGCTGAATTCTTTGGGGCATGCCCCACAAAAGGCCCTTTTAAGGGCTGGTAAGGTAAAGAGCTTTGAACTTTTTTTAATTTAGAATAGGGCAGGGAATTTTTTTTATTTTGGGGGGCTTTATTATTTTATTAGGGGGCTTAGAATAGGTGTAATTAGCTTAAAAATCTTGTAATTTTTTTTTTTTTTTTTGTAATTTAGTGTTTTTTTTTTGTAATTTAGTTTAGTTAATTTAATTGTATTTTTAGATAGATATTTGTAGTTTATTTAATTTATTGATAGTGTAGGTGTATTTGTAACTTAGGTTAGGATTTATTTTACAGGTAATTGGGTAATTATTTTAACTAGGTAGATATTAAATAGTTAATAACTATTTAATAGCTATTATACCTAGTTAAAATAATTAACAATTTACCTGTAAAATAAATATTAACCCTAACATAGCTACAATGTAATTATTAATTATATTGTAGCTATCTTAGGGTTTATTTTATAGGAAAGTATTTAGATTTAAATAGGAATATTTTAGTTTATAAATGAATTAGATTAATTTAATATAAATTTAGTTAGGGGTGTTAGGGTTAGATAGAGTTAATATAGTTAATATAAATACTATAGTAACTATATTAACTATATTAACCCTAATATAATTAGGGTTAATATAGTTAATATATATAATGTAATACCTATATTAACTATAATATACTTAAAGTTAATATAGATAACATAGCTGGCGGCGGGGTAGGTAGATTAAATTAGGGGTTAATCCTTTTAATAGAGATGGCGGCGGTGTAAGGGGCTTACATTAGGGGTTAATAATATTAATATAGCTGGCGGCGGTATAGGGGGATTAGATTAGGGGTTAATATTTTTTATATAGGTGGCGGCGGTGTAAGGGGTCAGATTAGGGGATAGATAAGGTAGATGACAGCGGTGTAAGGGGTTCACATTAGGCGATAGATAAGGTAGATGGTGGCCGTTTTAGGGGCTCACAGTAGGGGGTTAGTTTATGTAGATGGCGGCGGGGTCCGGGAGCGGCGGTTTAGGGGTTAATAACTTTATTAGGGATTTCGGGGGGGGGGGATCATGGTTGACAGGTAGATAGACATTGCGAATGCGTTAGGTGTTAGGTTTTATTTAGCAGATCGCGGGTGACAGGTAGATAGACATTGCGCATGCGTTAGGTGTTAGGTTTATTTTCTAGTTCGTTTAGGGAGTTACGGGGCTCCAATAGTCAGCGTAAGGCTTCTTACGGCTGCTGTTTGTGGCGAGGTGAAAATGGAGTAAGATTTCTCCATTTTCGCCACGTAAGTCCTTAGGCTGCATATTGGATACCAAACTGCGCTGGTTTGGTATACCTGCCTATAGCCCAAAAAACTACGGGCGACGGCAGAAATATACGGGTGTAACTTCTAGGTTACGCCATATATAGGATACCAAACCAGCGCAAATATTGGCATCGCCGGCTTTTGCGGGCGACGATTTTTATCGGATCGACCCCCTTACTTCTAATTAAGAGGCTTAATCTTTATAATATAGATTTTATTTCTGGTAGTGCATTATTTTGCTTGGGGGGGGGGGTATGATCATAAAGTTGCTGAGATAGAAAGGTTTACATTTGAAATAAAAAGCCACATAAACAAAACCATCTGTACAGATGTGTAATTAGGCCATGTGAGAACAGACCTGCCATGTTTGTTTAGGGAAATGCCCTTTTATACCATTTCTATAAGAGATTATAATCTTGTTACTTCTTTAACATACCATATTCATCACAGTCACATTTATTTAGCCTTGTACTAATGAGTTTGTATACAGGGCATGTACCTTTATCCAAGGGCCCCATCACCAGAATAGCGGTCTGTCGCCCCTCATCTAATAATAGATCTTCTAGTTAAGGGGCTTTTCAAGTGTTTTGCCTTTTCTGTTGATGTGCTGCCCTAGGCACTGGTAATATATTGAGACTTTCCATGTATTGTTTTTTTCTGTAGTTATACAGCTCTAGGCACTAGTAATTTGTTCAGACGTTGTAGGTTATTGGTTTTTAAGGCACTGGTAATATTTTTGTGGAACTTCAGCCAATGTGTTGTGTGCCAGATGAAGAAATAACAGAGACCAGACCAAATATCCAAACAATGGCTAACCCTTCACAGGCTGATCTCTAATTCACTGCTAGCAGAACTTCCCTTACAGACAAAGGGAAAGTGAAGCTCTTGCTAAGTGTAACAGCTAATATAATCGGAACATTCCTAGATAGGAGAAATAGATCTGATAAGTCATTATTAATCACACCACCCAGCTCCTCCAATAGCAGGTGCAATGGGAAGGGGAGCAAACAATCACAATAACGCTAGTGTCATTATTGGCACCTCACTTGTAATCCTGCTCTTATTTGCACATTTCTATCATGTTGGTTGAGTTGTTAGGCAAAATACAGACAAAGAAGAGTTTTATTTCTCTTAGAAAAACTAAGTCTTGTTTGTTACATTTCATGTGAGTTACCTGCAGACAAGACTATGTGACATTACAAATATTATTTAAAGATAAATGAGGTTTCTACCAGTATAAAAATTAGTTTTGGATGTTTTAGAATTTCGTTTTAGGATCGATTCAAATTCGGATACATTCAAATGCATTTGTTTCTGATTCATTCGGATTAAAATAAATTTGGATGTATTTGGTTCGGATTCGATTTGTACATTCGGAGGTTCGGTATGTGTTAGTTTGGATGTGCTGTGTATTAGATTAGTATTATGTACTGTAATATTAGGTGTAACTCATAGCAGAGTGATATAACTTAATATACTGTAAACTACTAGTGTAATCGTGGTTAGTCCATGGCCATCCGAATGTAACAAATAAATCCAAACTAATTTGAATTTATTATTTATTTGAATTTTTATTTATTTGAATTTTATTATTTATTTATTTATTTATTGGGATCTTTCTAACGCCGGTATTTAGAGTCGTGGCTGAAGTGAGCGTTAGAAATCTAACGACAAAACTCCAGCCGCAGAAAAAAAACAGGAGTTAAGAGCTTTATGGGCTAACGCCGGTTTATAAACCTCTTAACTACTGTGCTCTAAAGTACACTAACACCCATAAACTACCTATGTACCCCTAAACCGAGGCCCCCCCACATCGCCGCCACTCTATTAAATTTTTTTAACCCCTAATCTGCCGACCGCACACCGCCGCCACCTACGTTATCCCTATGTACCCCTAATCTGCTGCCCCTAATACCGCCGACACCTACATAATATTTATTAACCCCTAATCTGCCGCCCCCGCTATCGCTGACACCTGCATATTTTTTTTTAACCCCTAATCTGCCGCTCCGTACACCGCCGCAACCTACATTATACCTATGTACCCCTAATCTGCTGCCCCTAACACAGCCGACCCCTATATTATATTTATTAACCCCTAATCTGCCGCCCCCAACGTCGCCTCCACCTACCTACAATTATTAACCCCTAATCTGCCGACCGGACCACACCGCTACTATAATAAATGTATTAACCCCTAAAGCTAAGCTCTAATGCGAGCTCAATCTGATTGGCTACCTTTTCCTACCTTAATTCCGATCGGCTGATAGAATCCTATCAGCCTATCGGAATTCGAGGGACGCCATCTAGGATGACGTCCCTTAAAGGAACCGTCATTTGTCGGGAAGTCGTCGGTGAAGATGGATGTTCCGCGTCGGCGGGATGAACTACATGGATCCGGAAGAAAGAAGATTGAAGATGCCGCTTGATAGAAGACTTCAGTCGGATCATGGACCTCTTCAGCTCCCGCTTGGATGAAGACTTTAGCCGGATCATGGACATCTTCAGCCCCCGCTTGGGCTTGGATCAAGACATCGGAGGCTCTTCTGGATCGATCGGTGAACCCGGCGTGGTGAAGACAAGGTAGGAAGATCTTCAGGGGCTTAGTCTTAGGTTTATTTAAGGGGGGGTTGGGTTAGATTAGGGGTATGTGGTTGGTGGGTTGTAATGTTGGGGGGGGTATTGTATGTTTTTTTTTTTACAGGCAAAAGAGCTGAATTCTTTGGGGCATGCCCCGCAAAGGGCCCTTTTCAGGGCTGGTAAGGTAAAAGAGCTTTTCTATTTTAATTTTAGAATAGGGTAGGGCATTTTTTTATTTTGGGGGTCTTTGTTATTTTATTAGAGGGCTTAGAGTAGGTGTAATTAGTTTAAAATTGTTGTAATATTTTTCTAATGTTTGTAAATATTTTTTTATTTTTTGTAACTTAGTTCTTTTTTATTTTTTGTACTTTAGTTAGTTTATTTCATTGTATTTATTTGTAGGTATTGTATTTAATTAATTTATTGATAGTGTAGTGTTAGGTTTGATTGTAGATAATTGTAGGTAGTTTATTTAATTTATTTATTGATAGTGTAGTGTTAGGTTTAATTGTAACTTAGGTTAGGATTTATTTTACAGGTAATTTTGTAATTATTTTAACTAGGTAGCTATTAAATAGTTATTAACTATTTAATAGCTATTGTACCTGGTTAAAATAAATACAAAGTTGCCTGTAAAATAAATATTAATCCTAAAATAGCTACAATATAATTATAATTTATATTGTAGCTATATTAGGATTTATTTTACAGGTAAGTATTTAGCTTTAAATAGGAATAATTTATTTAATAAGAGTTAATTTATTTAGTTAGATTTAAATTATATTTAACTTAGGGGGGTGTTAGTGTTAGGGTTAGACTTAGCTTTAGGGGTTAATACATTTATTAGAGTAGCGGTGCGGTCCGGTCGGCAGATTAGGGGTTAATAATTGTAGGTAGGTGGAGGCGACGTTGGGGGCGGCAGATTAGGGGTTAATAAATATAATATAGGGGTCGGCGGTGTTAGGGGCAGCAGATTAGGGGTACATAGGGATAACGTAGGTTGCGGCGGTGTACGGAGCGGCAGATTAGGGGTTAATAATAATATGCAGGGGTCAGCGATAGCGGGGGCAGCAGATTAGGGGTTAATAAATATAATATAGGGGTCTGCTGTGTTAGGGGCAGCAGATTAGGGGTACATAGGGATAACGTAGGTTGCGGCGGTGTACGGAGCGGCAGATTAGGGGTTAATAATAATATGCAGGGGTCAGCGATAGCGGGGGCGGCAGATTAGGGGTTAATAAGTATAAGTTTAGGGATGTTTAGACTCGGGGTACATGTTAGGGTGTTAGGTGCAGACTTAGGAAGTGTTTCCCCATAGGAAACAATGGGGCTGCGTTAGGAGCTGAACGCTGCTTTTTTGCAGGTGTTAGGTTTTTTTTCAGCTCAAACAGCCCCATTGTTTCCTATGGGGGAATCGTGCACGAGCACGTTTTTGAAGCTGGCTGCGTCCGTAAGCACCGCTGGTATCGAGAGTTGCAGTGGCGGTAAATATGCTCTACACTCCCTTTTTTGGAGCCTAACGCAGCCCTTCTGTGAACTCTAAATACCAGCGGTATTTAAAAGGTGCGGGGAAAAAAAAGCATGCATAGCTAACGCACCCCTTTGGCCGCAGAACTCTAAATCTAGCCGTTAGGGTTTATTTTATAGGTAAGTATTTAGTTTTAAAAAGGAATATTTTAGTTAATGATAGTAATTTTATTTAGATTTATTTTAATTATATTTAAGTTAGGGGGGTTAGGGTTAGACTTAGGTTTAGGGGTTAATACATTTAGAATAGTGGTTTGGACGTTGGGGACGGCAGATTAAGGGTTAATAAGTGTAGGTAGGTTAAGGAGACATTGGGGCGGCAGATTAGGGGTTTAATAAATATAATGTAGGTGTCGGCGATGTTGGGGGCAGCAGATTAGGGGTTATTAAATATAATGTAGGTGGCGGCGATGTTGGGGGCAGCAGATTAGGGGTTAATAAATATAATGTAGGTGGCGGCGATGTCCGGAGCGGCAGATTAGGGGTTAATAAGTATAATGTAGGTGTCTGCAATGTTGGGGGAGGCAGATTAGGGGTTAATAAGTGTAAGATTAGGGGTGTTTAGACTTGGGGTTCATGTTAGGGTGTTAGGTGTAAATATAACTTTAGTTTCCCCATCGGAATCAATGGGACTGCCTTACGTCCAGCTCACCCCTGATTTAAGCAGCGCTGGTATTGGGGTGTGGTATGGAGCTCAATTTTGCTCTACGCTCACTTCTTGCCTGTTAACGCCGGGTTTGTAAAAACCTGTAATACCAGCACTGTAGGTAAGTGAGCGGTGAGAATAAACTGCACGTTAGCACCGCACAGCTCATAACGCAAAACTCGTAATCTGGCCGTTTGTTATTTTTGTAAGGTTAGGTTTTTGGTTTTCAGTAATCTTAGGGTTGTTTTATTCTCTGCAAGGGTATTTTTTTATATTTTCTGTAATCTTAGTTTTGTTTTTTCAGTAATCTTAGGGTTTTTTATTTTATGTAATGTTTGGGTTTTTTGTAATGCAGGTTTTTTTTTGTTTGTAATTTTTGAATGCTTTTTAGGTAGTTAGTATATTTTTAATTTTATTTCAGTGTATTTTAATTGGGGTTAAGTTAGGGGGTGTCAGGTTACGGGGCTTTGTTTTTAGTTTAATGCTTTGTGCTGTGGGGGTAAGAGGATTAGGGGTTAATAGGTTAATTGGGTGTTTGCATTGTGGGGGCTGGCAGATTAGGGGCTAATAGGTTAACTGGGTGTTTGCATTGTGGGGGGTTGGCGGATTAGGGGTTAACAAGTTAATTAGGTGTTTGCGATGTCGGGGGATGGCGGTTTAGGGGTTTATATGTTTTATTAGTGATTGCGATGTATGGGGATGGTGGTTTAGGGGTTAATAAATTTTATTAGTGATTGCGATGTATGGGGATGGTGGTTTAGGGGTTAATATGTTTATTTAGTATTTGTGATGTGGGGGATGGTTTTAAATGGTGTTTTAACATTTGGGTTAAAAAAAATTCCGGTTTAGATTTTTACGTGTGACTTCAACATTTTTTTTTTTATGTTTATGTTACGCATGCAATATGATATACTGGCGTAAGCTACTGTGGAACATAAAAGGGCCATAAAGATCACATTCTGGGGGTTGGGGTCCATATTGCCATGCTGAATGTTAAATATTACATTTCCCAACATCCCTTTTATCCAGAACTGCCAACTAATTTGCTTAGGCCTAGATTTAGAGTTTTGCGGCCAAGGGGGTGCGTTAGCTATGCGTGCTTTTTTCTGGCCGCATCTTTTAAATACTGCTGGTATTTAGAGTTAACAGAATGGCAGGGTTTTCAGTGCGTTTGGCTCCAAAAAGGGAGCGTACAGCATAATTTAACGCCACTGCAACTCTAGATACCAGCGGTGCTTACGGACGCGGCCAGCCTCCAAAAACGTGCTCGTGCACGATTCCCCCATAGAAAACAATGGGGCAGTTTGAGCTGAAAAAAAACCTAACACCTGCAAAAAAACAGCGTTCAGCTCCTAACACAGCCCCATTGTTTCCTATGGGGAAACACTTCCTATGTCTGCACCTAACACCCTAACATGTACCCCGAGTCTAAACACCCCTAACCTTACACTTATTAACCCCTAATCTGCCGACCCCGCTATCGCTGACCCCTGCATATTATTTTTAACCCCTAATCTGCCGCTCCGTAAACCGCCGCTACTTATATTATCCCTATGTCTGCTGCCCCTAACACCGCCGACCCCTATATTATATTAATTAACCCCTAATCTGCCGCCCCCAACGTCGCCTCCACCTAACTACACTTATTAACCCCTAATCTGCCGACCGGACCTGAGCGCTACTATAATAAATGTATTAACCCCTAATCCGCCTCACTCCCGCCTCAATAACCCTATAATAAATAGTATTAACCCCTAATCTGCCCTCCCTAACATTGCCGACACCTAACTTCAAGTATTAACCCCTAATCTGCCGATCGGAGCTCACCGCTACTCTAATAAATTTTTTAACACCTAAAGCTAATTCTAACCCTAACCCTAACACCCCCCTAAGTTAAATATAATTTTATTCTAACGAAATAAATTAACTCTTATTAAATAACTTATTCCTATTTAAAGCTAAATACTTACTTGTAAAATAAACCCTAATATAGCTACAATATAACGAATAATTATATTGTAGCTATTTTAGGATTTATATTTATTTTACAGGCAACTTTGTAATTATTTTAACCAGGTACAATAGCTATTAAATAGTTAAGAACTATTTAATTGCTAAAATAGTTAAAATAATAACAAAATTACCTGTAAAATAAATCCTAACCTAAGTTACAATTATACCTAACACTACACTATCAATAAATTAATTAAATAAAATACCTACAATTACCTACAATTAAACCTAACACTACACTATCAATAAATTAATTAAATACAATTCCTACAAATAAATACATTTAAATAAACTAACTAAAGTACAAAAAATAAAAAAGAACTAAGTTACAAAAAATAAAAAAATATTTACAAACATAAGAAAAATCTTACAACAGTTTTAAACTAATTACACCTACTCTAAGCCCCCTAATAAAATAACAAAGCCCCCCAAAATAAAAAAAATGCCCTACCCTATTCTAAATTACAAAAGTTCAAAGCTCTTTTACCTTACCAGCCCTGGACAGGGCCCTTTGCGGGGCATGCCCCAAGAAATTCAGCTCTTTTGCCTGTAAAAAAACACATACAATACCCCCCCCCCAACATTACAACCCACCACCCACATACCCCTAATCTTACCCAAACCCCCCTTAAATAATCCTAACACTAAGCCCCTGAAGATCTTCCTACCTTATCTTCACCATACCAGGTTCACCGATCCGTCCTCTGAAGTCTTCATCCAAGCCCAAGAGGGGGCCGGCGATCCATAATCCGGCTGAAGTCTTCTATCAAGCGGCGGCTGAAAAGGTCCAGAAGAGGCTCCAAAGTCTTCATCCTATCTGGGAAGAAGAGGCGATCCGGACCGGCAACCATCTTGATCCAAGCGGCATCTTCTATCTTCATCCGATGAGGAGCGGCTCCATCGTGAAGACCTCCGGCGCGGAACATCCTCTTCCTTCCGACGACTACTGACGAAAATTGCTGTAAGATTTTTCTTATGTTTGTAAATATTTTTTAATTTTTGTAACTTAGTTCTTTTTTATTTTTTGTACTTTAGTTAGTTTATTTAAATGTATTTATTTGTAGGTATTGTATTTAATTAATTTATTGATAGTGTAGTGTTAGGTTTAATTGTAACTTAGGTTAGGATTTATTTTACAGGTAATTTTGTTATTATTTTAACTAGGTTACTATTAAATAGTTATTAACTATTTAATAGCTATTGTACCTGGTTAAAATAAATACAAAGTTGCCTGTAAAATAAATATAAATCCTAAAATAGCTACAATATAATTATAATTTATATTGTAGCTATATTAGGGTTTATTTTACAGGTAAGTATTTAGCTTTAAATAGGAATAATTTATTTAATAAGAGTTAATTTATTTTGTTAGAATAAAATTATATTTAATTTAGGGGGGTGTTAGGGTTAGGGTTAGAATTAGCTTTAGGGGTTAAAAAATTTATTAGAATAGCGGTGAGCTCCGGTCAGCAGATTAGGGGTTAATGTTTGAAGTTAGGTGTCGGCGATGTTAGGGAGGGCAGATTAGGGGTTAATACTATTTATTATAGGGTTATTGAGGCGGGAGTGAGGCGGATTAGGGGTTAATAACTTTATTATAGTAGCGGTTAAGTTAGGGGGTGTCAGGTTACGGGGCTTTGTTTTTAGTTTAATGCTTTGTGCTGTGGGGGTAAGAGGATTAGGGGTTTATAGGTTAATTGGGTGTTTGCATTGTGGGGGCTGGCAGATTAGGGGCTAATAGGTTAATTGGGTGTTTGCATTGTGGGGGGTTGGCGGATTAGGGGTTAACAAGTTATTTTTTTTTATTTTTTTTTATTTAATTATTTTCACAGTAAACAAAAAAAAAAGATCATAAAACAAAACACAAAAAAGAAAAAAAAAAGAAAAATACATAAACAATCTTATCCATATAACGGTTTAGACCGTCTGACTGGTATACCAAACCTCATTAAGATATACCAGGACATAAAACAAAGCAATATCTCGTCTCTTTTTACACAGACACACTCCCTTTAGAGCAGCAGGGAAAAAAAAAAAAATATATATATTATTCCTCCCCGCTCCCAAGAACTATCTCACTATAAACCCAGAATCTCAGATCTTTAAAGTTCTGAATGTACCCAACCCCATTCTTGTGGAAGGATTTTTTTTAGTAAGAGTAACATGAATTCAGGAGAATTTTGTACAGGGGCTATAAATTGTTTTTGGGCAGTTAATGGCCTTTCCCCAATAACATTTAACCATTTAGAGAAAAGGTCAGTATGCCTCTTCTCCGAATATGGTTTAATATTAAGTAGTTCAATTGTCATCTGCATATTCATGCTATTTATAAATTCTTTCAGACTAGGCTCTTCTGCCGATTTCCAGTTTTTAAAATTATGTTGCAGGCCACCACAATAGCTAAATTAATGAGGAGTTTTTCTGGTTTATAATCCCCATCATCATATAACATGAAGACATTAACTGCGGTAAGAGATATTCTGGTCCTTAAAAATTTATTAAGCCAAAAATTAATTTTACCCCAGTATTGTGAGATCTTAGGGCAAGACCACAGACAATGTATGATGTCAGCCTTCTCGGCTCTACATTTATAACATTTACAGGGGGATGACCTGTCTGTCCATTTATTCATTTTATCGGGAGTTAGGTAATAATTATTTAACAATTTGCATTGTGACTCTCTCCAACTGCATACTGTCGTAGCAGTTTCCAAGTTCATAAAACATTTTTTAACATCTTGTGTCTGCATCTTCGGGAAAAACTTTTGCATATACAGTGAGATATTTTCAATCTGGACTGCCCCAAATTTAGTGCTTAACATATTATACCATATTGAAATAGATCTCTTCCCAGCTTTGTATAGTTTAAGTCCACTTTCTATCTCTTTCCAGTCCCACTCTAGCCCGAATAGTTGACCTAGATGCTGAAAATAACTCCTACTCTGTAAGTAGGCATAGAAGTTTTTATGTTGTAATAGAAATTTGTTCGCCAGATCTGGAAAAGATTGTATATATGGTGCACCTTCTTGCTTTAACTGAAACCAATTTGTTAACCCTTTCTCTTTCCAAGTTTTATAGACTGAGTCTTGTAAGCCTGGCGTAAAGTCAGGCATACCTATTATAGGGCAAAATTTTGAAATATGGTATTGACACTTTAAAAGACAACAAAATTTCTGCCAGGCAGTTATGATATTCGTTATTGTTATTAGATTAGAAACAGTACTGGGAGTAATTTTTGTGTCCACATGTAATACTGCCTTAAGATCAAATGGGGCGATTATCTCAGCTTCAAGCTTGTAATATGTTACATATTCCTCTTCAACCAACCAGTCTACAGCAAATTTAACCAAAGCTACTATATTATACATTTTGAGACAGGGGAGGGCCAAGCCTCCATCTTTTCTACGCTGAACCAACTTATGTCTTGCCACTCTTGGTTTGCCATTATTCCATAACAATGATGTTATTATTTTGTTGTACTTGTCTAGATCTGCCCTTACTATGAATAAGGGAAGATTTTGAAGTAAAAATAAAAATTTAGGAAAAATGATTGTTTTAACTACCATTATTTTTGCTGATAGTGATAGTTTATATATGCTCCATTTAGCTAGAGCTTGGGGTAAGTTCTCTAATATATCTTCATAATTGGCCTTATACCAGTCATTCGGGTTTCTACATATATTTATGCCGAGATACCTGAGCTGTTGTACTTCTTGGAAGCCATGTTTAGTATAACTCTTATTATTTTTTTGTATCCAGAGTATCTCTGATTTTTTCATATTCACTCTATACCCTGAAAATTTACTATAGGATCCTATTATATTTAAACACTTTGGAATACTTTCTATAGAATTATATAAAAACACTATTAAATCATCCGCGTATAATGAAATTTTTATATTATGTTTACAAATTCGAATACCTGAAAGTTCCTGTCTTAAAAAAATAGCCAACGGTTCAAGAGAGATATTAAATAAAAGTGGCGATAGTGGGCAACCTTGTCTCGTCCCCTTGTTAAGTATTATATAGTAGGAGAGTTCTGAATTCACTAGAAGTTGTGATCTGGGGTTATTATAGATCGCTTTGGTTAAATTGAGAAAATTACCATGTAAGCCAAATTTGTCAAGTGAGGTAAATAAATGGTCCCATGTGATAGCGTCAAAAGCTTTTTCTGCATCTAATGCTAAGAGGGCCAGATCCCCTTTAAATTGTTTCTTACTTCCCCGAAATTTATTATAGTAATATTCTAGGGTTACCAATATGCGTCTAATGTTTCTAACCACATTCCTGCCTGGCATAAAACCTGTCTGATCAGGGTGAATGACCTTTCCAAGAACTTTTTTTAACCTTTCTGCCATTATTGTCATCAGAATTTTATAATCTACATTTAGTAGAGATATTGGTCTATATGACCCTAGTTCTTATCGTTTTTTACCCTTCTTATGAACCAGAGTAACAATTGAGTCAGCGAAATATTTTGACTGTTTATTGTTGTTAACATAATACTCATTATATAGGTTTCCCAGCGAGGCCACTACTTCCTGTCTGATGCATTTATAAAATTCGGCTGGGAGCCCGTCCAGCCCTGGCGCTTTGTTATTTTTTAACTTTTTTATTGCCATATTAATTTCCCCTTCAGATAGCCTTTGATTAATGATATTAAGTTCCTCTGTTGCAATTCTAGGGACTTTAATATTTTGCCAAAATTTATTTTTTTCGGCTTCATCAATTACTTCAGCTGAATACAGTTTCTGATAATACCTGAAAAAGGCTTGTCTAACTTCTGAGGCATGTGTATGTAGTTTGTCTCCTTCCCTAATACATGGGATTAAATTTTTATTTCTTTTAGTTTTAATGAGTTTAGCCAGATACCCCGCAGAAATGCCCTGTGGGCCTTGAAAAGCTGCCCTATTTTTCATATCTTCCATAGCCCATTTCTGTTTTAAAAGGATTTCTCTTTCCTCCCTTGCCTTGGAATATCTATCTGATGTAGATCTGCAGGGAGAAGATAAATAAGAATTATATGCATTTTTAAGTTGATTTGCTAATTGTATTTCACGTAACTTAACTTTCTTTCTTAAGCTGCACATATAAGCTAAAATCTCGCCACGGAGTACCGCTTTTCCCGTTTCCCATAAGATCTCGGGTTTATTTATATGGGTAAGATTATTTTTTAAAAAGGTTCGCCAGGTATTTGTTAACCAATTGCAAAACTTGCTATTATTACTCATGTATTTTGGGAAGAAAAAATGGTTAGAGGACCCTACTTTTTTGGGTTTTATCCTTAAGGCAATTATCGCATGGTCTGAGAGGAGAATCTCATTAATTGTAGCGTCCATATCACATTTTAGTAACAGTCTATCAATTAAAAATAGATCTATTCGAGAAAAGTTTTTAAATGTTCTGGACTCGCAAGTAAAACTGCGCTCATCTGGGTGTTGTAATCTCCAGATATCCTCAACATCCAACACCTTCAAAAACTTTCTGAACATTTTGGATTCTTGCCTATATATATTCAAATTAGCTTGTCTGAATCTATCTATAGTCGAGTTTAGAGTCATATTGAAGTCACCCATGATTATTAGATTTTGCCCACGTAGAGGGAATAGTTTTTTTCTGGATCTTATCCCAAAAGCTTTTATCGAATTTATTAGGTCCATATATATTACAGAAAGACCATATACATTTATCTATACATATCTGTATAATAATATAGCGACCTTCCGGGTCAAGCTCATTTTTAATTATCTCGTATTCCAGGTCTTTATGAAACAAGATGGCAACTCCATGGCTACGCTTATCACATGGGGTGGCAATAATATCTTTTATCCATTTAACTTTGAGTTTTTCAATTTCTTGTGCTTTCAAATGAAGTTCTTGTAAGAACATAATATCCGCTTTTTGTTTTTTAAGTAGTTTAATAATATTTTTCCTTTTAATTGGGGTTTAGATTTTTACGTGTGACTTCAACATTTTTTTTTTTTATGTTTATGTTACGCGTGCAATATGATATACTGGCGTAAGCTACTGTGGAACATAAAAGGGCCATAAAGATCACATTCTGGGGGTTGGGGTCCATATTGCTATGCTGAATGTTAAATATTACATTTCCCAACATCCCTGTCTCTCACTGCTGATATATATTAAAAAAATGGCCATTTTCAAGCATCTTGACATGGACTTCAACCCCATTAGACTGCCACATTCAACTCTCTGTCCCTATACTACTAACTCCTTAAGGTGCTACACTGTCCCTGTTACCTACTCACCCACTCTGCACACATTCAGTGAGGGGTTTCTATAAGAAACACCACATTTTGACCCAACAGCCACTTTATCTACAGTGGAGGGTTATAATGGGAGTCACACATATATTGCAGCAATGAGGCTGAGCCAGTCAAGAATGCAGGACAGCTAACCAGCCAATTATCCCTAGTAAACTAACTGGTATTTATAGTTCTCAATCCAGGACATTTTTAACTTAGGGAGGCTTCAAACAGTTTTCTTTCACCCCTATATCAGAGCAACATTAAACTTGTTGAACTGGTCATTTTCATCTGAGACAACAGACAGTAAAAGATGTTTTGTGATCCAGAAGTTTAAATATTATATCTCCCAGCATGCCTTTCTCCAGAACTGCCAACTAATTTGCATAGTCGGTAAAGTCAGACAAAGGGCAAGACTTATCAAGCTCCGAAAAAATGCGCAAAAAAAGTCGCGGAAATTTTCGTAGCTATTCACAATTTCCGAAATCCAATTATTCGCCAATATTTATTAATATTGTTGAGACAAATTTCGTGCAAACGTTTTTTGCGATGACAAGCGAATGACTAGTATAGTTTCTTGGAGAATGCGATGATTTTCACTTTATTTATCACTCGCAAGTAATTATCATGACTTTTACTTCCGGGAATAGTTTCATTGTTATTATTGTTATTGTCCTATTAAAATAAAAGAAATTAAACACGTGATTGTTTCTTATTGTTATTTCTTATTTATGATTAAAGTTGTTTTTATTCTGCCCCTTTTTTGGCGCTTCTGCACACTGTAAAGTTGCCCTCATTTGGTCGCTAAAACTATCTTCTTTTCATTGTTCTTTTTCATAATATATATTTTTATTTTTTATTTTTTTTTGGTGCAATATATTTACAGAGATTTATATATATATATATCGTATTTATTAATATATCAATATTTTTCTACTCCAATTTTTTTTTTTAATTTGTATATTTATAATTTTTAATCCAAAAAATAATTGATATATTTTTTTATATATTAAATTATTTATTTATTTATTTATTTATTTATTATGTCTGCTGCTGGCCTACAGGAAAACGCATCAACTGCCAGCAAAACAAAAGGTGGTCGAAATATAGAGTTTAGCCTATCTCAAAACAATGTTCTTGTAGACAAAATTTTAAATCACTATGATGTCCTGCTAGGCTGTAGAAGCAGGCAGACACCTATGGCACGTAAAAGGCAGATATGGCAAGATATAAGCCAGGAGGTATCTGCACAGGGTATAAACCCCAAAAATGTAAATAATTGTAAAAAACGTTTTTCGGATATAAAAAGAAAAATTTAAATGAAACTATGCAAAGAAAAACGTTCAGCAAGAGGTACAGGGGGTGGTCCAGGATATACTGCTGATCTAATGGAGTATGAGAAGAAAGTTCTTAATTTGATGGGGCATGAGGTTGTGGAGGGAATTGAAGTGCAAGGAGACACAGGCGATTATGCAGGTAAACTATTATTATTATTATTATATTTATATTGCTAATGAAGTATTTAAATCCTAATTGAAATTGATAAATGTTTTCATTCTCCTCACTCATTACTGGTGATTGATTTCAAATACAATTTTTTTCCTTATATTAAAATTTATTTTTGTTTTCTTTGAAACTTTTGTTGAAAAGCACATTCGATGTTCAATCTGTTTTTCACTTTTTGTTTGTAATGGAAGTAACTTAAATAATGCAGTAATATATTTCCAATTTTGTGCATTGCTTATTTCACTTTAATGGATATATTACATTAATCTTGGCTATTGATTACCCTTTTTTTTTTTTAGGATCCCCACCTACACAATCAGATGCTGATGCATTAACAGAGATTGCCGCTTGCAGCAGCGTCCTGCAAGAAGTTGGTAGGTATTTGTGCCTTTATTGTCCCTCAAGAGTGTGCTATATGTATTTGCCTCTATAATTTTTTTTTTTTTTTTTTAAGAAGAGAATGATAATGATCAGAATATTGAAGGAGAGGAAACTTTGCTCCTTTTTGAAGGTAAAGCTAAAAAAAATTTTGTGTGCAAATCATATTAAAACATTATAAGACATTTTTTTTGTAGATTCAGATACAGCATGAAATTATAAGCAACTTACAATTTCACTACATTTTTCAGCTTTTATTAATTATATTGCTATCTATATTTTATAAGATGGAATGTAAATCTTAGCATCCATCCCATTTTAGGATCAGCACCATGGTTAGTGCTTGTTTATTGGAACCACTGACCATGGTGCTGAAACTAAAATATGATGGATGCTTTAAGAATTGCATTCCAGCTTATAACATACAGATAGCAATAGAATTAACAAAAGCTGACAATTGTAGTGAAATTGTAAGTTGCTTATATCCAGCAATTACAAAATTTGAATGTAATTGTTGTGGAATATTATACTTTAAAGATGCTGATACATGTGTATTCTGCCCTTTTAAAATCTCATCAATATTAAATTTAATTTTCATATTTTCAGTGAAAGATGATAGTAATCTATAATAGGTGGCATTGTCAAAATGAAATTATTGTTTATCTTTATTATAGATGATTCTGAAAATGTTGAATACGTTCTGAATTTACAACCAATACAGGAGACATCTCCTGTACATTCCTCAAGTACAAATGTAGAAGTACCAGAAGAAGAAATTGGAGATGTACACGAAGATATCCAACAAGAAGCACAAGCACCAACTGAAGAGGCAATATCAGTAAATTTGGTTAACATTCTGCAATTAGCCACAAATTTTCAGAATGAACAAAGGGCTTTTTTTCAACAGATGAGTGACCTGCAAAGTGAACGTTTGGAAATTGACAGGCAGAGTTTACTTGCATGTCAAGAGACAAATAGGTTGCTTGCATTACTAGTGAATATTTTACAAACAAGAATTGAGAATCATTGATTTTTTTTGGGTGGGTTTTCTTAAAATGTTTTTTTTGTTTTTTAAACAGTTAATGTATAAATGTTGGTTATGATTTATAACATATCATATGTTAAATTAAAAACTATTAATGCCGTTTGAATGTATTTCTCTATTATTAATCTTTACCTTTTTAAAAAAATAACAGACACATATATTATAATATAATAATTTTTTATAGAAACTAAACCAAAAATGCAAATATAATTGAAACATAGAAAGTTAAATTTTCAGGGTAATTTTTTTTTTTTTTTTTAAACTTTTGCTCCGTTATGGCTCTTCTAAAATTTTGGATGCTTCTTGTTATTGTATGCATCATGACTTCTAACCGATCAAATTCTGCGATTATGGTCTCTCTTGAGATGAGTCCAAGTTCTTCTTCCACAACCTCTTTTAAAGATAAAAAAATTTATTAAAAAAATTGTTAGTAAGATTTAACATTCATTTTGTACAATTTTTATAAACTGAAGTTTATAATATTTATTAATGTGACAATCAACATTCCATGCTTCATATAGAACTGAGAATTGGAATACACTTTATAATTTACTCCAATTATCTAAGTTTGTATATTGACAATATCAGTAAATTAGAAAGATGTTTCAAATTTTATGCTGTATCCAAATGCGTTTTGTATAAAGAGCATTTCCACGAACATCCTACAATGTATAAATATTTGTTAATAAATATATATATATATATTTATATATCTATTTATATATATATATATATATATATATATATATATATATATATATATATATGTATATATATATATATAAATTTTTTAATATATATATATATATATACATATATATAGATAAATAAATATATATATATATTTATAAAAACAAAATAATAATGATGGCTAAAAACAAAAGTAAATAATTTGTACTTACGTGTACCAATGTTTCTTGTGGAAGTAGATTCTTCGGCTTCAACATCATCTATGAATAAAACAAATTAATGAAACGGATTACCATATTCAAATAAAGATGCTTATATAAAAGCACAATCATTATATTACAAATACCAAAACCAACCTTCAAAACCCACAGAATCGGAGTCCGAAGAATGTTCTACTGTTATTTTTGGTCTTTGGATAGGTAGAACAAAATCTGGCTCTTCCGTTCTAATTTCTACTGCTACTTCTATAACCAAAAAAAAAATATCTATATAATATAGGCCTTTTCTGTTTTTCAAAAGCTGTTATGCGCAGTAGAGACCTGTAATCGTTGCTAGTGCTGATCGGGTGTGAGGGTGGTGTGAGGTTGGCGTTTCCGGGCGTGAGAGAGCTGAAAAGACATAGCGAGTAGAGAGAGGGAGAGAGACAGCAAAAGAGAGAGGGGAGAAAGGGGAGAGAGAAATCAAGAGAGAGGGGGAAGAGAGACAGCAAAAGAGAGGGGGGAGAAAGGCGAGAGAGAAATCAAGAGAGAGGGGGGATAGAGACAGCAAAAGAGAGGGGGGAGAAAGGGGAGAGAGAGAGCAGAAGAACGGGAGAGAGAGAGACAGCAAAAGAGAGGGAGATAGAGAGAGAGCATTGTACATTAACTTTATGACCTATTTATCTTTGTTGTAATTTTAATAAATCTGTGGACATTATTTCACGGGTATTATACAAATAAAATGTAAGTGAAACACTTTTGGTTATATATGAGTAATCAATTACTGAGTGTCTAAAAAAGTGTAACAAAATTTACCATACCTTCTGTATTTTCTTCGAAAGGTTTTCAATTACAGTAATCTGTCTATTTTCAAGTGTGACTAAGGGCATCGGTGGGGATCCAGAAGTTTCATCACTAACAACCTCCATAGTCCTCAGATATTTAAGGCATCTTTTGTTTGTTTTTTCTCTCCTGTCTGATCCAATAAAAAAAATATATATAAAATTAAGATTTCCTTTTGTTAAAAACAATTATATAGTGCACAATAGCGTTATTGCTAGATGACATTCTTTTTACTTGTGCCCCAAGAATGTATCCAGGCGCATAATAACAGGCATTCCACGATACCTTTTTGGGGCGCAAGCAAAAAAGAAAAAGTCATGTGGCAATCATTGCACACTGTATAATTATCTTTCATTTTCGAGAACACAAATTAGCAATATTTGATGAAAGTGCATTGTTTTTGGACCCTTTCTTGGGGCATAATAACAGTATACGATACCTTTTTTGGGGCACAAGTAAAAAATGAAAAGTCATGTGGCAATCGTTATTGCGCACTATATAATTATAACTTTCATTTGCAAGAACCATAATGTTTATAAATTTTATTTTAAAGTTGCAACAGTTTTTTTGGAAACTTTCAAGGGGCATAATAACAGGCGTTCCACGATACCTTTTTGGGGCGCAAGCAAAAAGATAAAGTCATGTGGCACTAACGCTATTGCGTAATTGCGCACTCTATAATTATAACTCATTTTCAATTTAGAATAATGTATATAAATATTTTTTACAAAGTTGAAACATTTTTTTTTGGATCCTTTCTTGGGGCATAAAAAAAACATTTCTTGATAGTCTAAACTAAAATAACAAATTGAATCAAATATAATAGAATGTAACATATACCTTGATTCAAATATATATTTAATTCTTAGTGGACAGAAAATAATTTATCCTTATATTATACTTACATTCTCTAAGAAATCTTATAATCGATCGTTTTAATTCTTTGTCTCTTCGGCTTAGGTCCGAAAAGCGCTTAAGACAGTCGCGCTGGGTCCTTCTAAACCCAGCGACTCTGCGGACTCTACGGGTCATTTCGGACAAAATTATATTTCGCTGGTCTTGAATGACCCCATATACGCCCCCAATTCTTTTTGGGAAATATTTCCTCATGAAAGCAGTTATAATAATCAGCTCTCCAAGAGTGAATTTGGGCTTCCTGGCAAAAGGCATTTTACACTCTGATCCAAAAATAGGAAAACATGCGCTTTTATTGGATCATGTTTTTTTTGGTTGTTTTTATAGTCTATAATTTAGACATTTAAGGTACTTTTGAAAAATTATGGATACTTAAATAAATATTTTTGCATCATTGTTTTTAGTATTTATGCTGCTTATGGCTTTTAATAATAATGTTTAACTGAGGGATTTTTTTTTTCAATTAATATGTTTATTTTATAAATATGTTTATGTAAGACAAAGCACTAAAGAGACAAGGATGCTCTTTTCCTCCATCATAAAAGGATGCTCTTCTCCTACACTGTCTATGAATTTATTTTTTGCCATCAATTATTAGACATATTATTGTTGATTTTAAAGGGACAGACAAAACATGAATGTTTGTTGTTTAACAATGGTAGCTAATCCATATATAACACATTCAACAATTTTGAAGTTTTTGGGTTTGTACATTTGTATATAATGGACCTTTAATATAACAGTATTGGTTACACCATTATTTTAAAGGGACCTCATATAAAAAAATGTTTAAACAATTGAATATGATGCAGCATAACTTTAAGATATTTTATGTTAAGATGTACTTAAAGGGACAATGTACCCAAAAAATTTCTTTTGTGATTCACATTGAGCATGAACTTTAAATCAACTTTATAATTTACTCACATTATCAAATTTTATTCTTTCTCTTGGTATCTTTATTTGAAATGCAAGAATGTAAGTTTAAATGCCGGCCCATTTTTGGTGAACAAACTGGGTTGTCCTCGCTGATTGGTGGATAAATTCATCCACCAATAAAAAAGTGCTGTCCTGAGTACTGAAACCAAAAAAAAAGCTTAGCTGACTTCTTTTTCAAATAAAGATAGCAAGAGAACAAAGAAAAAATGATAATAGGAGTAAAATAGAAAGTTAGTCATTTACTTCCAGAAACAACACGTGCACAGTCTTTTTATATTTACAATTTTTGAGTCACCAGCTCCGAATGAGCATGTGCAATAGTTCACAGCATATATGTAGATGCATTTGTGATTGGCTGATGGCTGTCACATGATACCTAAAAGAATTTATTTTTTATTTTTTTTGTTTATGAAAAGCACTATCTGAATCTTGAAAGTTTATTGCTTTTATGACTGTCCCTTTAATGGGTAATGATTTCCAGGCAACAATATACTGCCTCAAATAGTATATAAAGCGAACGTTAAAAATTGGATAGTAATAGCACATTCACTTAATATAGTATTTGAAACAGTATATTGTTGTCTGCAAAACATTAACCCATTAAAGGGACAGTCATAAAATAAATAAACCTTCAAGATTCAGATAGGGGTTTTCATTAAAAAAAAATAATAATTATCAACAATTCAGCTTTGTTCTTTTGGTATTCTTTTCAAATTTAATTTTCTTCAAAAACTGATGATTGATAAAATGAAGGGTTAAAGGGACATTATTGTGAAAATTCAACTTTTAAGATCCATATAGGCAATCAAATATTGTTCTAATTATTTGAAGATTGTAGCGGAAAACCAATTCATTTAACCATGATGCTTTTGTCCAAAAAATAACAAGATAACCAAAAAAAATATGTATTTAACAATTTTTTTTAATGAACGATTAACAAAAAAATTAAATCAATAGGGCTTGAACTGGATTCATTCTTCTCTATTTTCTTTAAACCACATTTGATTCCTTTAAAAAGAAAAAAAAATATATATAAATTTTAAAATGGGAAAAGCACAGACTAATTAAAAAAGGTATTGGTTAAAACTAGAATAAAATATACTAACATGAGAAATATCTAGCAACAAGGCTATTCCGAACTTCGACTCCACCAGCGGTGGAATCTCTTGAAGCATCAAGATCTTCATTGTTTTCATTATTACTGAGGACAGTGACATCCACATCTCCATCTTGCAGGGCTATGTTGTGCAAAATGCAGCACACCAAAATATCTGATATCTGATACCTTGCAAAGGGTCATATTGCAGCACTCCACCGGATCTATCTAGACACCTAAATCTAGTTTTTAATAAACCATAGGTGCGCTCAATGGCTGACCGAGTGCTCCGATGAGCATCATTATATTTTTTCTGAGCGTCGGTTCTTGGATTTGTGAATGGCGTCATGAGCCAGTGCCGACAAGGATATCCACTGTCTCCTAACAAAGAAAAAGATTGTAAATAAATTAGAAAACATTTACAATAAAATAAAAAAAGTCAAAAATAAAATGTGAAATAGACTATCAAATAAAGGAATAATATACATAATTACCTAATAGCCATCCATCAGGCATCTCTGCCGACTCAAACATCCGATAAAGTGCCGACTGTTGAAGAATATAATAGTCATGACATGACCCAGGAAAATTTGAGCGGACACTCATTATTTTGAGCTTTGCATCAGAAACCATTTGTACATTTAAGGAATGGTTATGTTTCCGATTTCTAAACTGCTCTTCTTTGTGTTGCGGAGGTCTCAATTGGATGTGTGTACAATCAATAGCCCCTAAGACATTGGGCATACCAGCAACTTTAAAAAAATTAGTTTTCAAACTTTGCCAACCTTCAGCATTATTAGGGAAATGAATAAATAATTTTAAATGCTTCAAAATAGCTTTGAGCACATGTGTCAGATGCCTTGAAAAAGAAGGTTGACTGAGGCCCACAACTATACTACTGACAGATTGGAAAGACCCCAGTGACGTGCAGTAATAGGAGTCAGGGAAAAAAAAGATTTCCAATAATATTTATTTAAAAAAAAAAAAAGTTTTTTATTGTATTTATTTTTTGGGCACCCCCCAAGTGTACCCCCCCACCCCCCATGGTGATTGCTCATTACCCACATTATTTATTTGTGTATTTATTTCTTATTTGTGTACTACAGCACTGCGCTTGCGCTGCCAATTCATTATCCATTGTTGCGCAATTAGGAGGCAGTGAGCCGGTCCACTGCCCTCCATTAATTGCGCAACATGGATCTACATAACAATAGACTGCTCACTTAGAGCTGTGCCACCTACTGGTGACTCTCTGGGGCCTCATACAAGCTCCAATGGAGGCGATTCTCAAAACCGCCTCCATGATGAGCTAGATCATCACTCAGCCAATCTGCCCAATCAGCATTCAGCACTGCAGGGAGGCGTGCCTGCTGGGCTGCTGAGTGAAAGTCTGGACTCTGGAGTGTGACGTTGCGCCACCAACACAGTGAGTCAGACTGGCCTGGAGGGAAGACTCAGTAGCTCAGTAGTTGGAGGGAGCTGCTGCTGCAGATAGTGTGACTGTGTGTCCGTGCTGCCCTGCCCTCAGTGCCCGCCTGGGCTGAAACTACTGCTCACAGCCTCACACTACTGCTGCTCAGTCAGTCAATTAGCTGCGGACCGCGGTTGTGGAGGGGAGAGAGCAGGGAAGAGAGCAGAGAGAGTGAGACTCAGCCGATGGTGGACTCGGGTGGAGGAGCGGAGGCTAGCCAGTGCCACTTGGGTGGACCCGGACACCCGGTGGAGTGAGTCAGGTCAGGAGTGACAGAGTCTCTCAGTCTTCTGTCTGACGCGACCGACCGGACGGACCTCATCAGCTCAGGACAGGTAAGGTTCCTTCCACTAAACCTTCTCACCTCTGTGCTGGCTGATATAAGGGTAGCATCTCTTACCCTGACATAAATGGAGCAGGTTACCAGCATAAATAAATGCAACAATGAGAGCAGTCAGTTTGATAGTTTGGTGTTATGCAGATATACTAGAATATTTATAGGACAGTTCAAAGCCCATATCAAATTAAAAAAAAGAAAGTGAAAGTATTTAATTATAAGGATTAAGGACTGTATAAAGTACTGTAAATGTGATCAGAATTTCTGGGAAAGTTATTTAAAAATTTCTGGGAAAGTTATTTAAAAAAAAAATAAATAAGTGCACTGTAGTGACCTGCCTGTGTCTCTCCCCTCCCTCCATTGTGTCTCTCTCCCCTCCCTCCATTGTGTCTCTCTCCCCCTCCCTCCATTGTGTCTCTCTCCCCCTCCCTCCATTGTGTCTCTCTCCCCCTCCCTCCATTGTGTCTCTCTCCCCCTTCCTCCCCTGTGTCTCTCTCCCCCTCCCTCCCCTGTGTCTCTCCCCCCCTCCCTCCCCTGTGTCTCTCCCCCCTCCCTCCCCTGTGTCTCTCCCCCCTCCCTCCCCTGTGTATCTCCCCCCCTCTCTCCCCTGTGTCTCTCCCCCCTCCCTCCCCTGTGTCTCTCCCTCCTCTGTGTCTCTCCCTCCCCTGTGTCTCCCCCCCTGTGTCTCTCCCCCTCCCTCCCCTGTTTATCTACCCCTCCCTCCCCTGTTTCTCTCCCCCTCCCTCCCCTGTTTCTATCCCCCTCCCTCCCCTGTTTCTCTCCCCCTCCCCTGTTTCTCTCCCCCTCCCCTGTCTCTCTCTCTCCCACTCCCCTGTCTCTCTCTCTCCCACTCCCCTGTCCCTCTCTCTCTCCCACTCCCCTGTCCCTCTCTCTCCCACTCCCCTGTACCTCTCTCTCCCCCTCCCCTGTCCCTCTCTCTCCCCCTTCCCTTTCTGTCTCTCTCTCTCCTCTCTCTCTCTCTCTCTCCCCCCTCTGTCTCTCTCTCTCCCCTCTGTCTCTCTCTCTCTCTCCCCTCTGTCTCTCTCTCTCTCTCCCCTCTGTCTCTCTCTCCCCTCTGTCTCTCTCTGTCCCCTCTGTGTCTCTCTCTCTCTCCCCTCTGTCTCTCTCTCTCTCCCCTCTGTCTCTCTCTCTCTCTCTCCTCTGTCTCTCTCCCCTCTGTCTCTCTCCCCTCTGTCTCTCTCTCTCTCCCCTCTGTCTCTCTCTCTCCCCTCTGTCTCTCTCTGTCCCCTCTGTCTCTCTCTGTCCCCTCTGTCTCTCTCTCTCCCCTCTGTCTCTCTCTCTCTCCCCTCTGTCTCTCTCTGTCCCCTCTGTCTCTCTCTCTCTCTCTCTCTCCCCTCTGTCTCTCTCTCTCTCCCCCCCTCTCTCTCTCTCTCTCTCTCTCCCCTCTGTCTCTCTCTGTCCCCTCTGTCTCTCTCTCTCCCCTCTGTCTCTCTCTCCTCTCTGTCTCTCTCTCTCCCCTCTGTCTCTCTCACTCTCTCCCCTCTGTCTCTCTCTCTCTCTCTCTCTCTCCCCTCTGTCTCTCTCTCTCTCCCCTCTGTCTCTCTCTCTCTCGCCTCTGTCTCTCTCTGTCCCCTCTGTCTCTCTCTCTCCCCTCTGTCTCTCTCTCTCTCCCCCCTCTGTCTCTCTCTCTCCCCTCTGTCTATCTCTCTCCCCTCTGTCTCTCTCTCTCTCTCCCTCTATCTCCCCTCTGTCTCTCTCTCTCCCCTCTGTCTCTCTCTCTCTCCCCTCTGTCTCTCAGTCTCTCTCCCCTCTGTTACTCTCTCTCCCCTCTTTCACTCTCTCTCCCCTCTTTCTATCTCTCTCCCCCTCTGTCTCTCTCTCTCTCCCCCTCTGTCTCTCTCTCTCTCTCTCTCTCTCTCTCTCTCCCCTCTGTCTCTCTCTCTCCCCCCTCGGTTTCTCTCTGTATCCATCTCTCTCTCTCCCTGTCTCTCCCACCCCCACTGTCTCTCTCCTTAAGTGTCTCCTTGTCCCCCATGGTCTCTCTTCCTCCCCCTCTGACTCTCTCATCCCTTATGTGCCTCTCTCTCTAACCCTTTGTCTGTATGTCTCTCTCTCTAACTCTGTCTCTGTCTCTCTCTCTCTCTCTCTCTCCTGTCTCTACCTCTCCCCCCCCAAGTGCTTTTCTGTGTTTCTGTCTACCTTTTATCTATTTAATTAATGAATTGGTGGTGCCATCTGAAGGCGTGGCTTTATTTAAAGGGATGGGGTCAAGCGCCCCACCATCATTAAATTTCACCAAGACATTTTTATATTTACTGGATAATGAAGGAACCTATAAGCATAATTTGCAGCATTAAAGTATAAAGTATGTTTTGAACATATTTTACTTGGTCTGGATTTCTAGATATCATAATCAGAGCAAGCATTTTGTTATCTGGCAAGACGTTCTGTTTACAATCCTTTAGACTAAAATCAGATGTTTACTAAGGTGACCAGTTTCCAAAATGCCATTTAAAGGGACATGAAACCCATATGTTTTCTTTCATGATTTAGAAAGAGCATACAATTTTAAATAACTTTCCAATGTTCATCTATCTAATTTTCTTCATTCTCTTGATATCCTTTGTTGAAAATCATATCTAAATATGCTCAGTAGCTGCTGATTGGTGGCTGCACATAAATACCTGATGTGATTGGCTCAACCATGTACATTGCTATTTCTTCAACAAAGGATATCTAAAGAATGAAGGCATATCGTAGCCAGTGCCTCACCTTCCTCTGACCTCACCGCACGTCACTGAAAGACCCAGTAGCCAAAAAATGGATAACTGCCAATAATTTTATCATTCCTGGAAGAGCATGAGTCCTTCCTGTCTTTGGGTCGATATCAGCCTCAACTAAATTATACAAATTAATTAAGGACTGTCTATTCAGTCGGAATCTTCCTTTTATTTCTTGGTCAGAAAGGGCTTCCAAACCAATTCTTAAACGAAAAATTCTTGGAACCCTTCTTCTTGTTTCTGGATCCGCATCTTGCTCTGCGACCTGTTGTGGGCGATTTCTGTTTCGAGAAACAGCAATAACCGCAAGAAAAAGGAAATTTTCCATTGCAAACAAGAACAAAAAACAACTACTTGCGCTTTTCCACTATCTCGCAACCTCAAAATTGGTGAATATAGAAAAAGTAAATATGACATGCGACAATTTTGATAAATACAAGATAATTGCGAATAAAAAAGGGCGTGTATGAAAAGGGTATACATGTAATAGAAGTATTAGGCATTTCCAGACAATTGATACTCAAAATTCGAAACTTTCAAGTGAACCAGTGGCGGCTGGTGACTTTTGAAGATGGGGGAGCACTAGCCCCGCCCCTCAGATGGCCCCGCCCATTTTATTGTGTGTGTATGTGTATATATATATATATATATATACATATATATACATACACACACATACATACACACACACACACACTATGCCAGTTACCTTAACACATTCTTGTACAAGGTGAGGGCAGTGTGTTATGTGTATTACTGTGTGTTGTATGTACATAACTAACCTGAAAGACAAGAGCACCACATACACACATACAACCTGCAGTTACTATATATATATATATATATATATATATATATAGTGGGTACTTGAGTCCTGTCACTGGGGCAGTATAAGGAATAAATATAAATATATATATATATATATATATATATATAAATATTTATATATGTCCTTATACTGCCCCAGTGACAGGACTCTTGTACCCAGTATATATATATATATATATATATATATATATATATATATATATATATATATATATATATATATATATATGTATATATATATATATACACACTAGACATGTGCACGGCTAAAAAATTCGGTTCGTTTTCGGTTCGGATCGATTCAGACTTTTCGAATTTCGTTTCGAATCAGATTCGGCAAAATTTGAATAAATTCGTTTCGGATTTATTCGGATCCGAATAAATTCGTTTCGGATTTATTCGGATTCGGCTTAATTCGGTTCTATTCGGTTCCGAAATTCGGTATGTTTTAGTACACTAAGTCACTAACACCCATAAACTACCTATGAACCACTAAACCGAGGCCCCCCCACATCGCAAACCCTATAATAACATTATTTAACCCCTAATCTGCCGATCGGATATCGCCGCAACCTACATTATAGCTATTAACCCCTAATCTGCTGTCCCTAACACCGCCGACCCCTACATTATAGTTATTAACCCCTAATCTGCCCCCCCCAACGTCGCCGCAATCTAACTACAAGTATTAACCCCTAATCTGCCGACCCGATATCGCCGCCGCCTACATTATAGCTATTAACCCCTAATCTGCTGTCCCTAACACCGCCGACCCCTACATTATAGTTATTAACCCCTAATCTGCCCCCCCCCCAACGTCGCCGCAATCTAACTACAAGTATTAACCCCTAATCTGCCGACCCGATATCGCCGCCGCCTACATTATAGCTATTAACCCCTAATCTGCTGTCCCTAACACCGCCGACCCCTACATTATAGTTATTAACCCCTAATCTGCCCCCCCCAACGTCGCCGCAATCTAACTACAAGTATTAACCCCTAATCTGCCGACCCGATATCGCCGCCACCTACATTATAGCTATTAACCCCTAATCTGGTGTCCCTAACACCGCCGACCCCTACATTATAGTTATTAACCCCTAATCTGCCTCCCCCCAACGTCGCCACAATCTAACTACAAGTATTAACCCCTAATCTGCCGACCGCAAATCGCCGCCACTATAATAAATGTATTAACCCCTAAACCGCCGCACACCCGCCTCGCAAACACTATAATACATTTTATTAACCCCTAATCTGCCCTCCCTAACATCGCCGCCACCTACCTACAATTATTAACCCCTAATCTCCCGCCCCCAACGTCGCCGCTACTATAATAAGGTTATTAACCCCTAAACCTAAGTCTAACCCTAACACTAACACCCCCTAACTTAAATATAATTTAAATAAAACGAAATAAGTTTACTATAGTTAAATAAATTAATCCTATTTAAAACTAAAGACTTACCTGTAAAATAAACCCTAATATAGCTACAATATAACTAATAGTTACATTGTAGCTATTTTAGGATTTATTTTTATTTTACAGGCAACTTTGTATTTATTTTAACTAGGTACAATAGCTATTAAATAGTTAATAACTATTTAATAACTACCTAGCTAAAATAAATACAAATTTACCTGTAAAATAAATCCTAACCTAAGTTACAATTACACCTAACACTACACTATCATTAAATTAATTAAATAAATGAATCATATTTAAAACAAAATACTTACCTGTAAAATAAACCCTAATATAGCTGCAATATAACTAATAGTTACATTGTAGCTATTTTAGCATTTATATTTATTTTACAGGCAACTTTGTATTTATTTTAACTAGGTACAAAAGCTATTAAATAGTTATTGACTAATTAATAGCTACCTAGTTAAAATAATTACAAAATTACCTGTAAAATAAATCCTAACCTAAGTTACAATTAAACCTAACACTACACTATCATTAAATAAATTAACTACAAGTACCTACAATTATCTACAATTAAATAAACTAAAGTACAAAAACCCCCCACTAAATTACAAAAAAAACAAACACTAAATTACAAAAAATAAAAAAATATTACAAGAATTTTAAACTAATTACACCTAATCTAAGCACCCTAATAAAATAACAAAGCCCCCCAAAATAAAAAAAAATGCCCTAACCTATACTAAATTACAAAAGTTAACAGCTCTATTACCTTACCAGCCCTGAACAGGGCCCTTTGCGGGGCATGCCCCAAAGAAAACAGCTCTTTTGCCTGTAAAAAAAAAACACAATCCCCCCCCCCACATTACAACCCACCACCCACATACCCCTACTCTAACCCAAACCCCCCTTAAATAAACATAACACTACCCCCCTGAAGATCTCCCTACCTTGAGTCGTGTTCACCCAGCCGGGCCGAAGTCTTCATCCGATGGGGCAGAAGAGGACATCCAGACCGGCAGAAGTCTTCATCCAAGCGGGGCAAGAAGAGGTCTTCCATCCATCATACAAGTACCAAAATACAAACAAACACTAAATTACCAAAAATAATAAAATATTACAATAATTTTAAACTAATTACACCTAATCTAAGCCCCCGACTAGCTATTAATATAGCTTCAATATAACTAATAGTTACATTGTAGCTATTTTAGGATTTATATTTATTTTACAGGCAACTTTGTATTTATTTTAACTAGGTACAATAGTTATTAAATAGTTAATAACTATTTAATAACTACCTAGCTAAAATAAATACAAATTTACCTGTAAAATAAATCATAACCTAAGTTACAATTACACCTAACACTACACTATCATTAAATTAACTAAATAAATGAATCCTATATAAAACTAAAGACTTACCTGTAAAATAAACCCTAATATAGCTGCAATATAACTAATAGTTACATTGTAGCTATTTTAGCATTTATATTTATTGTACAGGCAACTTTGTATTTATTTTAACTAGGTTCAATAGCTATTAAAAAGATATTGACTATTTAATAGCTACCTAGTTAAAATAATTACAAAATTACCTGTAAAATAAATCCTAACCTAAGTTACAATTAAACCTAACACTACACTATCATTAAATAAATTAACTACAAGTACCTACAATTAAATACAATTAAAAAAACTAAACTAAAGTACAAAACCCCCCCCACTAAATTACAAAAAATAAAAAAAATTACAAGAATTTTAAACTAATTACACCTAATCTAAGCCCCCTAATAAAATAACAAAGCCCCCCAAAATAAAAAAATGCCCTACCCTATACTAAATTACAAAAGTTAACAGCTCTATTACCTTACCAGCCCTTAAAAGGGCCTTTTGCTGGGGCATGCCCCAAAGAAAACAGCTCTTTTGCTGTAAAAAAAAAACACAATACCCCCCCCCCTTAACAACCCAACACCCACATACCCCTACTCTAACCCAAACCCCCCTTAAATAAACCTAACACTACCCCCCTGAAGATCTCCCTACCTTGAGTCGTGTTCACCAAGCCGGGCCGAAGTCTTCATCCGATGGGGCAGAAGAGGACATCCAGACCGGCAGAAGTCTTCATCCAAGCGGGGCAAGAAGAGGTCTTCCATCCATCAGAAAAGTACAAAAAAACAAACAAACACTAAATTAGCAAAAATAATAAAATATTACAATAATTTTAAACTAATTACACCTAATCTAAGCCCCCTACTAGCTATTAATATAGCTACAATATAACTAATAGTTACATTGTAGCTATTTTAGGATTTATATTTATTTTACAGGCAACTTTGTATTTATTTTAACTAGGTACAATAGCTATTAAATAGTTAATAACTATTTAATAACTACCTAGCTAAAATAAATACAAATTTACCTGTAAAATAAACCCTAACCTAAGTTACAATTACACCTAACACTACACTGTCATTAAATTAACTAAATAAATTAATCCTATATAAAACTAAATACTTACCTGTAAAATAAACCCTAATATAGCTACAATATAACTAATAGTTACATTGTAGCTATTTTAGCATTTATATTTATTTTACAGGCAACTTTGTATTTATTTTAACTAGGTACAATAGCTATTAAATAGATATTTACTGTTTAATAGCTACCTAGTTAAAATAATTACAAAATTACCTGTAAAATAAATCCTAACCTAAGTTACTATTAAACCTAACACTACACTATCATTAAATAAATTAACTACAAGTACCTACAATTAAATACAATGAAATAAACTAAACTAAAGTACAAAAAAACAAACACTAAATTACAAAAAATAAAAATAATTACAAGAATTTTAAACTAATTACACCTACTCTAAGCCCCCTAATAAAATAACAAAGCCCCCCAAAATAAAAAAATGCCCTACCCTATACTAAATTACAAAAGTAATCAGCTCTATTACCTTACCAGCCCTTAAAAGGGCCTTTTGCGGGGGCATGCCCCAAAGAAAACAGCTCTTTTGCCTGTAAAAAAAAACACAATACCCCCCCCCACATTACAACCCACCACCCACATACCCCTACTCTAACCCAAACCCCCCTTAAATAAACCTAACACTACCCCCCTGAAGATCTCTCTACCGTGTCTTCACCCAGCGGGCCGAAGTCTTCATCCGATCGGGCAGAAGAGGACATCCAGACCGGCAGAAGTCTTCATCCAAGCGGGGCAAGAAGAGGTCTTCCATCCATCAGAAGTCTTGATCCAGGCAGCATCTTCTCTGTTCATCCATCCGGAGCGGAGCGGCAGCATCCTGAAGACATCCCACGCAGAGCATCCTCTTCTTTCTTGATCCGACGACTAAGTGACTGTACCTTTAAGTGACGTCATCCAAGATGGCGTCCCTTGAATTCCGATTGGCTGATAGGATTCTATCAGCCAATCGGAATTAAGGTAGGAAAAATCTGATTGGCTGATTCAATCAGCCAATCAGATTCAAGTTCAATCCGATTGGCTGATTGAATCAGCCAATCAGATTTTTCCTACCTTAATTCCGATTGGCTGATAGAATCCTATCAGCCAATCGGAATTCAAGGGACGCCATCTTGGATGACGTCACTTAAAGGTACAGTCACTTAGTCGTCGGATCAAGAAAGAAGAGGATGCTCTGCGTGGGATGTCTTCAGGATGCTGCCGCTCCGCTCCGAATGGATAAACAGAGAAGATGCCGCCTGGATCAAGACTTCTGATGGATGGAAGACCTCTTCTTGCCCCGCTTGGATGAAGACTTCTGCCGGTCTGGATGTCCTCTTCTGCCCGATCGGATGAAGACTTCGGCCCGCTGGGTGAAGACACGGTAGAGAGATCTTCAGGGGGGTAGTGTTAGGTTTATTTAAGGGGGGTTTGGGTTAGAGTAGGGGTATGTGGGTGGTGGGTTGTAATGTGGGGGGGGTATTGTGTTTTTTTTTACAGGCAAAAGAGCTGTTTTCTTTGGGGCATGCCCCCGCAAAAGGCCCTTTTAAGGGCTAGTAAGGTAATAGAGCTGATTACTTTTGTAATTTAGTATAGGGTAGGGCATTTTTTTATTTTGGGGGGCTTTGTTATTTTATTAGGGGGCTTAGATTAGGTGTAATTAGTTTAAAATTCTTGTAATATTTTTTTATTTTTTGTAATTTAGTGGGGGGGTTTTTTTGTAATTTAGTGGGGGGGTTTTGTACTTTAGTTTATTTAATTGTAGATAATTGTAGGTACTTGTAGTTAATTTATTTAATGATAGTGTAGTGT